>NC_051271.1:19321796-19534296 GCF_015220745.1 Sebastes umbrosus
ACGTTGGCCATTTTCCAATTTGGCTCGCGCTCATTTAGTGACTGACCATTGTGTATTCCTCTTTAGAGGTAAGCATAAGCAAAATGTTAACCAAAACTGTGAATGAGCAGTCATTTTAAAATGTCAATTTATTGCTTTCTCTGGCATTTAATAATGCCACTGTGACTGTGTATGTGTATGTATATGTGTGCACCGGAAAATGTAGTTAAATGTCAATCTTTAATATGTTGTACTTAAATTGAACAATGTACAAAACAGCACATTATGTCACTGCAAGTATAAGTATGTGTGTGTGTGTGTGTGTACTCTCTAAAGCTTGCATGTCTTAGGGAGTTATGTTGTTGATGCATGGGGTCATAGGAGTGCAGGTTCATGGCTGGGGGAGGTAAAGGGGGTAATAAATGGGGCAGAAGGGAGTGGGTGATGGAGGGGGTAGATGGGGGGGGGGGGTGGGGGGGGGGGGATACGAGGGGAAGGGGGGTTCTGGGTAATCAGGTGGAGGAGACTGTGATCAGTGACATTTAAGAGGTGGGCCACACTGCAGGGCACATAATGCAAGGACACACACACACTGGATTGCACACACACAAACAACTGTCAGCTCCTATCTCCTGATGAGCAGACAGGCGGACAGGAGGAGAGAGGAGGTGAATGGGAGAGTAGGGAGGGAGGGAAATGAATACCTCCCGCTGAGACGGCAGCCTCCTCTCTCTCTCTCTCTCTCTCTGAAGAAAGTTGTGTACACAAGCGACTGTGAAAACACCCCGATACTTTTGAATGACACACACACAAACACGCACACAATAATTATTCCTCTGTTTTACTCCACTTTCTTTTTATCCCCCACGCTCGCCCCCCTCCCTCTGCCTCTATTTTACATCTCATCATTAAAAACAGTCTTTCTGCAGGTAGAAAACAAACCACGCACACATTATCAATCAGTCAGTTTTGAGTCCATTGAGAGACCTGAAAAAAAGGATAACAGAGGAGGATGGAGTGGAGAGGTGTGCGAGCCACTTGTACCACCCTGTCATGGTGGGTGGGGGGCGTTACCAGTTTGTTCCTGAACCTGTCGTACACGATCACAACACCACCTTCACATCACAGCCACAAGGCTTCACACACACACACACACACACACACACTCGACCCAGATCCACACTAATACTGAGAGATTTCACAAACACGACTGCATTCAGACATGTGATAGTCTGTTGACATGACTCCAGGGTTTTTGCTGGTCAAATTTACATATCTTCGGGATGATGGTTTTACACCACACACACAGCAACACAGACCATAACGTCACAGCCACACACACAACATGCACATTGCGCACACAGCGGCAGCTGCGTCACACAGTACAGCCGCACACACACGTCATGTCGTCGGTGTGGAAGTGCTTCAGCGTGAGTGAAGAAGACATAAAGCTCAAAATTTGTAACACCTGCCAGTCCAAAATAAGCTGTGGAGGATTAAATATTTTGAGCAACTTTGAGATTTGTTTCAGTGAGAGTGAGAAAAGGTCCTGTAACTTGGTGCAGTTCAAAAGAAAATGTAATTTAATAGTTTTATTGTGAAGTAGGCTTACCGCAGTAGTCGGTGCTACTGGTGTTACAAGGTGTTCGGGCACACACCGATTACATTACTTGCCCACCGCCCCAACCATTGTTTTGCTTTTTTTTATAGAAATAAAACACATTTATCATTTTCCCGCATCAGCGCCCACATTTATCGAATAAAAAACCCTCTAATTTGTAAAATACTGGACGATGGGTGCTAAAATTATAAACTGAAAGTGAAAGTGTCCGCTCCGTATGGAGTCAGCAGGAGTCACATTTCAGAAACATTGGACAAGAGAGAGTTGACAGACAAGACGATGGCGGAGGATTTGGTTTCAAAGAGAAAAGTAAAAGCGCCTATTTGGCAATATTTCGGATTTAAACCCAGTGCTATAAGGGAACCGTAATGTTATTGAAGCAATCGTCGTACGGAGGACGAAGCAGTCACAACCGGTGTGCATGGCGCACCAGCACCGGGTGGAAACCTCAATTCAATTAAATTTATTTTTATACAGCATCAAATTATAACAGAAGTAATCTCGAGACGCCTGCAGCCCCCCGGTGACAGCTCAACCGGAGAGGCCACAGACATCCAATGTTAAAGATCAAAGTAAGCGCTCTACATATATTCAGCTCCATCTTTTCTTGTAAAATATCCAGTGTTACCGGTAACACCGATGTTGTTGCTTGTTTGAGAACAGTGAGAATATTTCCTACCCGTGGCATCCCTATTGAATGAATATACCATTGAATTACAATTTTCCATGAAAGAAAAGTTACAAAAATGTTATTGTATGACGTCAATTATAGTTCTTAGAAAGAAAGAAAATCTGAATTGGCAGGTTAGACTTTTAAAGAATCGGAAATTGGACGAGAAAATTACAATCGGTACATCTCTAATACATACAGAATGAGAAACAGAGTGAGAAAGTAATGTGTGGTCTAGAATATGGACCTCAGAGAAAGTAAACTACAGTATCCTTCCTTCTTTTTCATTGTCTGTCAGCCTTCTGCCAGCCAGTGATTTTAATTGTCCCACTGTTTTATTATCCATATCTCTTCTCATCTCCCAGTCTTCAGCTCCTTTTCTTTCACTTCCCTGTTTTGCTAATTTTTTGTCTGCCCGTCCTTTACCAAAGAGCAGGTGCTCTCTTTTGTGCGTACGTGTGGTGCATGTGCCCAGGAACCCTCCTCACACCTGTCTGTGCTAGCCATCATCCCCACTGACAGCTGCCACTGTCCTGACCTTGGGCATTGTGGGCTACGTGGTTTTGAAGTGATTGACGAATCGTATCCTTTCATTCATTATTGAAGGCGGAGATCAAAACCGCGGCACCTGGGATATCAGTGTGACAGCCCGGCAGACCAGACAGAGGTAAAGAGGGGAGGAGGACGTGGGAGAGGGAGAAGGTCATCTGAGCAAATAAGTGCAGGTGAGAAGAGAGGGCGGAGAAGGGGAAGCGTGCAGGGAGCAAGAAAGTTGGGTACGGAAGGTGGAGCATCCTAAACAGCAGCTTTTGTTTCACTCAAGCATTCGTTCAGAGATCCTGAACTTCCGTCTGTGTCCAGCCCTCTGCTCACAAAAGGCTTCACAGATCCAAAAACAATATTCAAGTCAGACTAACAATTAGAAAAGGTGCATACAGCTTTCTCCACTTAAAGCTGAAGTAGACGAGATTGGAGCAAATATGATTAAAAAAAGTATTTCTTATAAAACGGTTGCTATATCGTGACAGTAATACATGAAACAGGTAACCTGAAAAAAATCATGTGCCTCCGGTGTCCTCAGGTGCTCCTAACGGCATTTGCAAGATTTCACAGACCGGAGGAAAACAAGCAGGAAGAGCTGATCTGAGGTATGCTGTCCATCTGCGGTCTATGAGAGCCGGCTGGCAATCACTCCCAAACTAGACGGTCACTCCAACCAGACGGTCAAACTATGCAGCGCTGATCAAATATGAATCAATATTATGTTACGTTAAGGCCTATTTCTCTCCTCAAATGTTTTCAGAATCATCTTGTAGTGCACTGTTTAGCTGTAAAATGAGAAAGTTTGTGACGCAGCAGCCATTGTGAAATCTGTTGAAGGAACGCCAAGTTCCGGTCACATGACCGGAGCAAAGCCAATAAGAATACTCTCTCCCTGAAATGACCTGTGATTGGTCAAAGTCTGCTGTCACAGGCTACATTTTTTAAAGCCTAAAAACAGAGCCATGAAGAGATGCAGAAGTCTAGTTATCTCTCAGAACACTTGAATTACAATATGCTGAATGGTTATTATGGAATTTTTGCCCAATGATGCCAAAAATATACTGCCTACTGCCACTGTAAAGAGCGGGTCCATTATCATTGGTTTTCTTTTAGGTTTTTATATCATTCTGTAGCTTCCCAGTGGTGTTCCTTGTGTATTCAAATCCGAACATTAAAATTTCGGTCGAAGTATGTACGTTTTTTAACATCAAAACCCTTCTAAAAAGGGTCCTTTTAATCCTTAAAATAAGAATTAGACTTTAAGCAAACTGATGAACTTAAAATGAATGCCTCATCTACACCTCTGCAAGTCATTCACACCAAGACGTCACATGAGACTCACATGTGAGTGGTTGAGTTCACATCACCTGAGGAAGAGACATCATACCCAGAAGGTGTCTCACCAGTTCGGGGCATTTTGAACCTGTAGCCTAAATATTTTAGAATACATCCTGACTGCCAGGCGGTTTCACAACTCTTCCTAATTTAATTCATGCGACTCAAACAACTCTCACATGAACGCCATGTCCGAATCCAAATCCAGTGGATAAAAGAGTTTCAAGGTGCTTCCACAAGCCATAGTCCGTTTGGCCAGTCCGAATCAGAGTGAAATTGATACTTTTGGTTCATTTTCTATTTAGTCTGATTATGTTTTGCAGTGCACAAATTAAATTGGACCAAATAAAAAAAAATAAGTTGCTGAGGGGCGTGTATGAAGGAGTGAATTTATCTTTTTCGTCTCCAGAGCTGCCACTTCTATTCAGGGAATCACAGACTTTGATATATTGTTTGACTCTGCACTGATCTACTCTGCTAAAAAAAATTCTTCCAGTTCATCTCAAATGACTTTAAGGACTTAAGTACTTTTGTGGACTTCATTTAGCATATTCAGTATGATCTCTTCGGTCCAGATGTCAAACAAACATCAGACTTCAGCAGAAGTCCAGGTCAGTCCTCTCCCACTCATGTTAACTTGTCGTTTACCTGTGTCCATCTCAACAAATGCCCGTACAGGCAGCCTGCGTTTTGGTTCACTTGGAAACAGTCTGAGAGCACCTCTCGCAAACGTTCTCGGACCGGTTGTTTTGATCCACACCAGCGTACGATTACTGCATTCACAACTGCCCAAACAAACTGCACCAGAGTTCGATTAAAACGGACTAAATGTTGGCTTGTGAAAGCGCCATAAAATAGACCAGGATGAACGAGATCATTCTACATCACTCAAATACAGACGGTGCAACTACAAAGCATACCTTTACACCTGAAAAAGTGATGGGTTCTGGCTGTCTGACGTCACCCCATGAAGGAAATACATCTGCAGACTGTGGAATCAACCCCACAGGGAAACACTGACGTCAGTACTGGTGATGAGTAATTTATGCTCTGCTCATTTATACTGGTGCCCAAAAGAAAAATCAGGCAAGAACCAGAAGCACGTCTCCAGTGTCCATCCACTCTGAACTTTGTCCCACAGTCTTCACTCTTTCATCTTCCTTTCCAGTCCTTTATAAAAAATCTGCCTTCATCAGTCTCCACCATCCTCGCCCCGTGTTCACCTCTATTCTCTTTTCATCTCTAGCCTGTAACATTGATTTTCGAGCTGGACTGAAACGTAGCTCTCTAGTCAAAAGGAGTGCGTGTTATGTCCACTGGCTATGCCGTTTACCTGTTACCTGTGTAGGCGCCAAAACCTTGATAACTTTAAGTTTCGCCGACCTGCTTCTCTCATAACTCATCCACTGTCGTTGTCCCTCTGCCCTTTTCTTCACACATTTCAACTAATTTGTTGTTGTCGGGTACGTGGGAGGCGTTTCAGGGTGTGTGTGTGTGTGTGCTTATGCCTAACTGTGCATGAGTCCATATGCTCAGGGAACGCAAGTAGGTGTGCGAAAATATGGATGTTTACTTCCTCCTTTCCACAGTGACAACATCTGCCACCAACTGCAACACACACCATGTCTTCGTCGACTCCCTCGCTCTCCAAACTTCCCTCCCTCCTTCCCTCCCTCTCTCCCTCCCTCCCTCCTCAGACAAGGGCGGCTCAGTGACACACCATTTGAAGGGCAGACTCCGTCTCGGTAAACGTTTCTCTTACAGACTAAAATTAATTCAATAAGACTGACAAATGTCCTTGCCAAGATACAATATGACTTTCTTTTTTCCGAGTGTTTACTTACTTCCACGTTTATACACAGGTGCGAGAGCTTACGCACAAATATAGGCGCACACAGAAGGTCAGACACATACCTATCCCAGCGCAGATGTTTCCAGTAATAGCAAACAAGTCAACTGATCACGACTAAGAAAGCGCAGACAAAGAAGTGTTTGAGGTGTATGTGCTCATTGTTTGCCGAATAATTCATTGTTTAGCTTTGCGATTTCTCAGTGTGTCGGTGAGCTGATGGAGCGGGTATTTTTAGATTCCTTTTGGGTGGAAATTTATGAGACGCTTGCGAGGGTGGTTTAAAGAGATGGTTGTTCAAAATGCCTTTAATTATCTTGCTGTCACAAATACTCTTTGAGGCAAACTTGAGTTGCGCTTGTTTGCAGACAGAGTTTTCTCATATTCACCAAAAAGTCATTAATAGCAGTAGTCGTCCCAGTTTAACAAGCAGGGTGGTGGGCGAGTCAGTCATTACTTTCTCTTAGCTTTTTTCCCCATCAAGCGAGGATGATGCATGACTGAAGTTCTTTTAACAGCAGGCATACACCGCATGCTTCCAGCTACCTGCAGTTTTCCACTGATATCTAGTAGAAAACTGCAGGCCATTGCACTAATATTCACTACAAGACTCAGACTAAGCCACACAAATCTGTACGAGTAAATTCCAGCGGGGAATATGAACCTTTCAGATGTCACTGAACAGGTTGTTGGCCTGTGCTCAAGAGAAAAACTACATTTCATAAGGGTCCACACGCAGACTGACAAGAAAACAGTCATCGGCGCATAATGCAAAGAGACAGGACAACTCATTTAAACTCTGCATAGCCTGCACTCATGTCAGGGTAGATACCGAAACACACTGTGAATCTGCGTCTGTGTGACGAGTAGATGAGTTAGTGAATCACTGAACTAAGATAACACGGGACAAATATGATTACACAATGACTTGTTTTCTGGTCTACTTCCAAATCTTGTTAAAACGCTCCTCAATTTTTTTGGACGATGGATAATGATTCTATGCTATTCCGAAATTGCATCACCGAGATTGGGACGGGATAAGAGAAATGAAGTAATTTAATATGCTTCTTCTGGTGTTTGAAAGGGTTACAATGCAAATGATTCCACAAGTGTCTGTGTTAAACATCTTTTTAAAGCAGCGTGACCGTGAATCTGCTAGAAAACAGAAACTTAAAGGGCACAGCATCTAGACACATATGCAGGTGTCTCAGATAAATACAAACACAAAAACACTAGGGCCGGGACGATACACCTATATACCGATTCGATACTATCACAATATTTGGGTGTTTTGATTCAATATGTATTGCGATTTTTAATTATTCTAGTTCTACAAGTATTGCAATTCAATTGCAATCTATTGTGATTTTTGTTTTTTAACACTAGACCATGGGAAAAGGTTGAATCATAAACTTTTAGAGACTTTTACTTTAGAAAATATCTAAATTGATAAAGTAAAAATTTTGATTTTCGGCATGTATGTAGTCAGAAATGTCCTGAAGTCAAATATGTCAGTCATTGTCAGGCATTATCAATTTTTTTCCAGCAACCCCAAAATAAAAAAATAAAGACATTTCCCTCACAAATTATTGGTATTTTCTTTTTAATTTATAAGGGACATGTAATGTTTTATACTTCTGGTGAATATAATCGAATCAATTTTATTTCCATGTATGTATTTTGTATATAGATTTCCCTTTGTTAACACATTATTTTGAAAACCGAACAGAGTCATGTGTATACTTCCGCTAAATTCCGTCGCTAGCTCTCCCGTCAGCTCCGTTCACTTTAAACATCCATGGTCAGCTCCATCGGGACCGTTTGAATGCATTTAACATAAATGTCAGTATATGGGTGCTGTACAGTTGTAGCGAGTGACAGCTGGCTTGACCGCACGTTACCGCAATACGATAACGTTTCCTGTCCATGACAGAGTTAGCAAGCAGCTTTAGCCATGATGTCTAGCTCTGCTTTTCCTGCAATGTGTGAAAACCAAAGTGTTTCGAAACTTTACTGTATGTGTAGTGTTTACCACTCTGGATTTAAAATGTGAGAGTGCAGGTCGTATCCATGCTGACCCTCCTCCGTTTCCTGCTTTGTCGTTACAGCTTGCTGCGGTTTGTTTTGTTTTTTGACGGGTACAAAACAGATATGATGTCACGTTACTCTGACTACAATAAATACAAGTTTTAACTTCCTTCTACCTCCGCATAGACTCAAATGAAGCAAATATATTGATTCTGGCATTAAAAAAATCGATTAAGAAAAACAAACTTAAAAAAATTGTGATACATTTCCTAATTTTTTTTAAATTAAAAAAGCTTTCCCCGTGGAGAACAGCATTCCCCCTCAAGCACATTATGGGTGAGGACAAGAGAGGGTGAAAGGGGGAGATGTTGGAAAACTTCAAAGCTAGTCAGGAATTCAAAGTTCAGAGCTTCATCTCCTTGAGTCTTCTCGCAATTTGTAAGTCAATGTGGGGAGATGTGTGTGTGCACATATATATTCATGTGAGTGTGTGCGGAAAGAGCAAAGCAATGTTGTAGATCACCATGCGGGTATCTTGCAGTCCATATACGAGTTTGTGGATTTTAAAATATGCTAGTTGGGATGTATAGAGTCATTGGTATTCCTTTTCCTTTATAGTCCGGCTCAGTTGGACTACAGATAAAAAAAAGACAAGTGATTTCAGGTGAGTACATACACCACCTCTCTTTCCCTCTCACTTCATCGAATGCCCTCTCGCTTCTCTTCGATTCCTCTTCCTCCTCTCCGAGCTCTGACCCTCCCTCTTCTCATTGCTTCTCCACCTGAGCGTGCTGCCCCATCATTTCCATCTCACCCTGTGTCTCTCCTCCGTCTCTCACTCTTTCTCCCTCATGCTGTCATTTAGCATCACGGGCCGATGATTAAGCGTCCCATCATGCCCCCTCCCCACGCAGTCAGCACTTTTATTCATTCACTCCTTCATTTCAATCTCTCCATCTCCCTTGATTTCCTTCCTTTTATTATTTATATCTGCCTTTATGGCTATGATGACAAAGGGAGAGCTCTGAGAAATACTGTCCATGCACAGCAGGCACAGGTGCAGAAATAAAAAACTCAACAAGTGCACACAGTTCTTCCTTGCTAGAAAATGTTAAACACTAAGACACATCCACAGACACGGCTAATCTATCTTCTGTTTCAGCCGTACAAAACAAATTGGCGCGGGTCAAGACCTGCTTTTTCCTTTAGTCTGTTGATGAGATAAACAAGCGTTCTGTCTTCCTCTCCCTCTCTCTCTCTTGGTAACGTCACATGCCTGTATTAAACGTGACACTCTCGTTAATCCACATTCAGTCAGCCACTGCATCTCCTGAACGCACCCCGCACCAATCCAGGTCCACAGACCTGAGGCAGGGGAGCTCATGAATAGCTAATGGGAAAGACACAACAACGCTCTGATTCACAGAAAATGGCCTTTACACCATCAGCTCCACTATTGGCTGCCGGTCGGGAGAGATAGAGGGGAGATTGATCGAACATAAAGGGTGAGAGAGTAAAGCGATATGTGTCTGGGAGAGAGAGTAATTGAGTGTGTGTGTGTGTGTGTGTGTGTGTGTGTGTGAAAGAGAAGCAATGTGTGCGAGTGTAACAGAAAGAGAAGAAGAGAAATGGAACATATTATATGAAGTTATTGGAAAGCAAAAGAAAAAGTAATTTCACACACACAGCCCATCTGCCAGTCTGTCTGAAAGGCTTATCTGCACGCATGCATGATTACTAAACCTGATAAACGAACACATACAACAGTATGCTCGTCCCTCTCGCAAACACACAAGCACGCTGCATGTGTTGTGTGGTTTGTGTGTAACAATAATACAATGGTGTTTATGGGCGAAGATGGCTCCGCGGGGAAGGGAGGGGCCTAAGCTATTGTAGCCATAACAAAGACGTGTGAGATGTGAGTTCAGCCTAACCTAAATTTAGTGTTGGAAGAAGAAGTCATATCTTTCAGAGGAGTAACAGTAGCAATACGACACTGCTGAAATACAAGTAAAAGTCATACAAAATCATACTTAAAGGCAGCATGAGTAGGATTTTCCTAAGAAACAATGTATAAACAAAAAGAATCCCTCTCAATCATCACTTATGACATATTAGAAGTGTGTGGTGGTGTCTGTTTCAGCAGAGACCCTGCAGCCCACTTTATGATGATCACATGCAGTTTGGGGCAAGTCATAGTCAAGTCAGCACATTGACACACTGACAGCTGTTGTTGCCTGTTGGGCTTCAGTTTGCCATGTTAGGATTTGAGCATATTTGTTATGCTAAATGCAGTACCTGTGAGGGTTTCTGGACAATATCTGTCATTGTTTTGTGTTGTTAATTGATTTCCAATAATAAATATATACATACATTTGCATAAAGCAAGCATATTTGCCCACTCCCATCTTGATAAGAGTATTAAATACTTGACAAATCTCCCTTTAAGGTCCATTTTGAACAGATGAAAAATGTGTGATTAATTTGCGATTTATCGCGATTAAATATTTTTAATAGATTGACGGCCCTAATTTAAAAAAAAAAATAGATATATGAAAAAAGCCCATTTTACACTGCTAAGAGTGTATCAGTTTTATGTAGTTCTAACTGTTAGATAAGCTATCTGGCTGTGTATGGAGAGTGGGGGCTTAGTATCAACTGATGCTGCGCTATGGAAACACAGCGGCACAGCCTGAGTCGTCACACTGCGCTAAAGAGATGGAGACTGATGAAGCACTTATGGCCCATCAGCGCGAACAAAAGGATACAGACGCTCTTCGGTGTGCGATTAGGAGAAGATAGTACCCGTAAACAGCCTGGCGGTCCTAGTGTTAAAGTATCAGAAGTAAAATAACTCATTATGCAGAATGGCCCATTTCACTTCAGAATCGTATATATTATATCACTGGATTATAATTATTGATGCATTAATGTGTTCATCACTTTAATGTTGCAGCCGGTAAAGGTGGCGCTAATTTCAACTGCTTTACATACTGCCAGGTAGTTTGATCTATAATAATTTATCATAATTCATTAGTTGATTAAAATGTTGTATTAATAATCTAAATCTGCAAAGTAATTTATGTTGTCAGATGAATGTATTGGAGTAAATAGTATAATATTGGCAAATTGTAGTGAAATAGAAGTGTAAAGTTGCAAAAAATGGAAATATCCAAGTAAAGTACCTCAAAATTGTACAGTAATAGAGTAAATGTACATAGTTTTATTCCACCCCTAGCTGGATGGTGTTTAACATAATGTAGTCTAGCTTCACCTTCGCCCTTCACTCCAGTGTATTTTATAGAAGACCTGAGAGTAGGAGTACAAAAATGTCCAGAACATTTAAATCTTTTGGTTGTCAGCATATTGACACCTCCAGGCTCTGGCATGCATTGCTGGCAAAGAGAGAGGGTTTCTCCTGTGATTTGAGAAGAGGAAAAAAAGTATCTCCGTGAGCTAGTTATGACAGCCAAAACTCAGATGTATAAAGAAAAACAACAACTGAGCGACACCAATTCTGTTAAACAGTGACGTTGACAAATGACGACTTAAAAGGAAATTATTTTTCAAAAAGGGCCGTAGTATTTTCAGTAAATCAGCATCATCGGGGTTATCGGAGTTAGTAGGGAATAAACAGTGGATGTTTATTCAGAGGAGAGAGCAAAGCAAACAGGCACAATGACAGCACAAATACTGCAACAACTGCTATCGTTACTGGGGGCCTCTTTGCATACAAACTCCAAGTATCACTTTGATAAAGTTTAGGTCTAATTAATCAAGCTAATCAGCAGGGGGCCCTGGCAGCTCTGCAGTCTCTCTCCCTGGCTGGGGCTCTGCAGCAGTTTCCTCACTGTGGAGAGACACTATTGGCTCACAAGGATTTCCTGCATATTAAAAAACACTTTATAACACCTGAAGCTAAAATGTGAACACTGTAAATGTTAAGCAAGATACTTCCCCCTCCATCCTTCCGTAATATGAGTTAAATACTTTAAACTGCCTGGGACCGAACAGGCTGGACAAGCTTTAAGTTAAAGTCCAGCTTTCGTATGAGAGGGATACTATTCAAGTTCACTAACCATTTTACAGAATTTATGCAAGACTGGCCTTGTACAAAAATGACAAGAAACATTTGCTATTTGAGTAAAAGCACATCAGTGAGGAAAATATTACAAACAGTTATGATCATCCAGGAAGTCTAAACAAGGTGTCCTTGGGCAAAAATCCCTGGGAATGTATGCATGCATATTCCCTCATCAGCATGGCATACTGTATGTTGATGAAACATATCATAATTAAGACACATTACTGAACAACCTCTGGATGTTTATACTAGGGCTGTCAAACGATTAAAATATGAATCGTGATTAATCGCATGATTGTCCATAGTTGATCTTGATTAATCGCACATTTTTTATCTGTTCAAAATGTACCTTAAAGGGAGATTTGTCAAGTATTTAATACTCTTATCAACATGGGAGTGGGCAAATATGCTTTCTTTATGCAAATATATGTATATATTTATTATTGAAAATCAGTTAACGACACAAAACAATGACAAATATTTTCCAGAAACCCTTAAAGGTGCTGCATTTAGCATAAAAAAATATACTCAAATCATAACATGGTAAACTCAAGGCCAACAGGCAACAACAGCTGTCAGTGTGTCAGTGTGCTGACTTGACTATGACTTGCCCCAAACTGCATGTGATTATCATAAAGTGGGCATGTCTGTAAAGGGGAGACTCGTGTGTACCCATAGAACCCATTTTCATTCACACATCTTGAGGTCAGAGGTCAAGAGACCCCTTTGAAAATGGCGATGACAGCTTTTCCTCGCCAAAATTTAGCGCAAATTTGGAGCGTTATTTAACCTCCTTCCTGACAGTCTAAAACTGAGCCCGCTACAACCTAAAAATCGCATGTTGCATTAATGCATTAAATAAATTAGTGGCGTTAAAACAAATTTGCGTTAAAGCGTTATTAGCGCTTTAACTTTGACAGCCCTAGTTTATACTTTGTTTTTAAAGGTTGTCAAACAAGCATTTACTATTAAAGCCACAACACCTCAAGTACAAAAATGTGGTGGAAATTGCCCGCAAACACTTGAAACATGAAATAAACATTGATGGGTTGAAGATTAAAAATATCTTGTATACAATGTATTGGAGAACACACTGTTCCTTGTCACAGAAGCCGGAGGAAGTGTGAATACATGTCTCTATTATAGCACTCCAAGGACAAGGAAACCACATACGATTAACCCCTGTGCTGCTTATACCAGATTGGTCAACAGGTCACATCTGCCGATGCTCCAACAAAGTGTGACTTCTTAGGTGCTAATGGTCCAATTAAATGATTTATGCAGCACAGAGAGTTGTCAAATCAGTGCTAAGTAATGTGAAATGCAGGCCACCCCATTATCCCGTCATGCAAAGTGTCACTTCTTTCTTTAAGTGCATCTAAAATAAACCATTCAAAATCATGAGTTTTGAATGGTCTCTTTAGGCAGACTGATGGGTCATGAAACAAAAAGCACAAAGGTCTTGAACTTTTCAAAATCTGCTGGTAAGTATAACAATGTTTGCACAATTAAATGTGCACCATCATATATTGTAATTTGAATCCCTCATGGTTTACATAAAGAAATGTTATTTTGGATTGTGGGGACAGTAAAGTTTATTTTTTGATCTATTTAATACGTATTCGCTGTAGGGATGCACCAATCTCACTTTTTCAGTCCCGATAGCAATACCTAGGCTTTAGCTATCGGCCGATACCGAGTACTGATCCGATACCAGTGTTTAAATAATAAGCTGTGTGGAAGTGACTGGGATCATTCTTTTATGTCTAAGGAAACATCAGTCTTGACTTAAATATTGCTTTTTAACTTTGTAAAACAAAATGTAACAAATAAATACATATATATAAATTTACTGAATTGATATTTATAATTATAATAATATATCGTACACCAGCAACTTAGAGATACAATTCAAGTGTAAACCTTTTTAATACAGCAACAAATTGCTCAAAACTTAAACAGGAATTAAAATTCCAGCATAGAATTGATATAGTATATAAACAAAGAATTGAAATGAATAGATTGGCCTCATTGTCACGATACCTGATTAAGCTAATTGAGTCAGTATTGGTCCGATATCCGATCCAGTATAAACAGCGCTGTAGGCTGTAAAAGCCAACAATGATAAAATACTTCTGCTGTGAAGTAAAAGGAAAAAATCCTGAGATAACCCTGGATTGTGTACTGCCTTTTGTGCCTGATGAAAGCTTATAAAGTGTATTGAACTGCTCATGGCTGCTGCTTCCTTTCACAGAGGTCAAACGTGGTTCCGAAAAGAATAGTTCATGCACACATCACATTATTTGAGATGTGAAATGAGGAGGTGAAAAAACAGACACTCATGGCCAGGTCGTGCAATTCCATCTTTCCCTTGATGTGGAGTCGCAGAGCAGAACAGATGTGGAGTCACACCACCTCTGCACTGTTAAAACTTTTAGCAAACCTTCACCTCTCCGGGGATCTTTCCAGCAGGCGGTGGCATATAAAGCAGGAATGTTGCAATCACTCTTGTGCTGTGTGGCTGCTAAAGGCATAGCTATGGTGACAGGGACAACATTTTCATTTCGCACAAAAAGCAGACAAATGATTTATTTTCCTTAGCGAGATTCGCAAAATGTCAACCCACTATTCATTCGCACAAAGAGGGCTGCAAGAGGACATGTCAAAGAGAGACAAAGGTTGTTGTTCTTCCAGTAGGTTGGAGGGGGTGTAACTCTACATTAGTCCGGTACAATTAATGGAACAGGTAGATATAGAGTAACCCCATCAGGTATCTGGTCCACTGCCCTATTAGCAACCCAACTACTGCATGCTGCTGGCTTGTTTAATGAACTCACACTTATACCCCATTTACACCTGCTATTACCATGCAACCTCTTACTGGATATCTGATCTCGATAACTAAAAGGCATGTTAATGCAAAGTGTAAATGCAAGCAGAATGTATGAGATCAGGTTGCTATCAGGCTAATCTGAGGGTAGTCTGGCTCGCACTGTGAACAGATACCAACCAGATGTCAATGTAATATATAAGTAATGTATGTCTGTAAGCTATAAACACTACACAAAGACACTACAGAAAAATAGGTAGAGCAGCATCACTTCCTTCGACCTGACAGCGTCACCCAATGAAACACTCATTTTACCACCTGCTTTTAAAGTGTCTTTAAATATTCATCACTACTTTTCCAAATGTTTATAAGTTACTTTTCGAAATCCACATGAACCACTCTTCACATCGCCATAAATTACATCCACCGCACAGCACTTTTACAGCTGGTTCGCCTGCTACTCCTGTTATTTCCTTCTTCCAAAACAGTGGTGAAGAACACCAGGAGCAAATGCTGTCGTTTTTATTGAAGGTCCACTGTGTCTATTAGCAGAAATGGAATATAATATTCATAACTCTGTTTTCGTTAGTGTATTATCACCTGAAACTAAGGATTGTTGTGTTTTCGTAAATGCTGTAATGTGAGCCGCAGAGAGCAAAACCGTGGTACCGCCAGCCGCTGTCTGACTTCTGTTGCTCCTAAAGTAGTGTTATTATGGTAAGGATGGCCGACTGGTGTGTTAACTGCATACCAAATTTATCAGAGAAAACAAGGCTAAATTGCCTCCTAAGGTACCATATGACCGGTTGCTGACAAGCAATGTAGCATTTAAAGGACTATTTTATAGACAGAGTCTGGCACAGTGCTCAAATATTCTCTGGTCTAGCTTAGTTAAAAACACAGAATTGGTAAGCCTGTCAGCATTCACTACCGACAACGCTATCTTTCTTCATCTGTCTCTCCTCTGCTCTGGTCCATGTTTATGTGGAGAGGCTAAAGTGTGATTTATGCTTGCCACCTCCGCGAGTGTCCGCACGGCCAAAGTGACGTCACACCATCAGACATGGCCCTTTGCAGGGCTTTCCTACGGCATGTTTTCGCCTGTCCGAGCACATCCAAGTTTTTCTAACTACGTTGAAGTGGATGCGCGGAGAAAATGGAGAACTTTCAGGAGCTTTGAGAATGTCGGTTTGCCACGAGCACACCCCGCACGGACGTTTCGTCATCATGATTCCACGTCAGCTAATGTCTGTTCCACCGTCCTTGCGGAAAGTCTAACTGAGGCTTAGCCTAAACTCTAAACGATCATTAGCTTTTTCACACTACTGATCTGCATATATGTTCAAACAAATACAGGGTTAACAGTCCAAATATATTGACATTTCTTTAATATTTAAGACTTGCGCTAGTGTAAATACATTGTAAAAGAAGTTGATAAAAAAAATGTGGTTGTGGAACAAAATTCTTCTATCAAAATAAATCAACTATAAAAACAATACTCAGCAAAAGAGGAGCACTTTTAACCATCATCACGCAGCTGTAGGTAACACTCGTGTGGCCACGGCAGCAGAAGAAGGCCAACTCTTCTCTGACCTACACACAGCAGCTCCCTGAGCAGCAATATCCCGTGGCCGTCCCTCGGGACAGCACAGCAGAGACAGGTAATAAGCTGCAATCTTACTGTGAATGTTGGAGTGCAGGCAAGACAGAGATAGATGGTACAGAAGAAATACATCTCACAAACACACTTAACCACACACACAAAAACACACCTACTGGCCCGCACACACGAGCACACTTTGTTGTAAAAGCTGAAGTGTGAGGATGTATTGCTGAGTGCAGCCTAATTGGAACATTCATTATTGTTACACTGAAATACAGCATTGTCCCTGATACTATTGATCCCTGAAATGTGTTTGAGGCTGTGTGTGCACCTGTGTGTGTGCGTGTGTGTATCCAGGCACATCTTTATGGCCAAACCTCAATCACTAAACAGCTACTTCTCAGCTCTTTTGATCCGACTCTTGACTTTGACCTTTTAGACTGCTTTCAATCAGGTCCTCACAGTCCCGACTGCCTGACAGACGCGGGCACTTATCACAGTCTTTCTGTGTGTGTCTCACACACACACACACACACACACACACACACACACACACACACACACGTAGTGACAGGTCCTGTCTCCAGTTGACAGGGTTTTATATCAGCAAAGACATCAAGCCGCCCACAACCAACCCTCCCTCCCCCCCCCTGACCCTACGACCACGCCATGATGAGAGATGGGACAATCTGCTCTGTGACAGCTCCGCTCATAGAATGACATACACACACGCACACACACATGCACACACACGCACACACACACACACACACACGTCCCAAAGAAATACTCATTGTCTGAACACAAAATGATAGAGGGTAAGGCTCCGTTTAATGTATGCCTGCGTCGTGTGAATGTGTGTGTGGATATCATAAGAAAACATGCCTACACTTGTGTGTGTGTGTGTGTGTGTGTGTGTGTGTGTGTGTGTGGCAGCCTCTTAACTGAAGGCTTTGTAAAACTCTTGTTCATCATAACTGTGATGTTCTAGCCCGAGGGCTTAGCGGCATAAAGCAATTTCCCTCTCGTTACACCAGGCGTATATTAACCTCCAAAAACCGTCAAACACACAAACACTGACACGCACACACACCGCTCTCTTGCCATTTATCTGTCGTGTCAAGTATTGCGGGGACTATTCTCTTGAGCAGGTTATTTATAATGCTGTGTACTCCCTTATCAGCTTGATAGTCTACTGAGTAAGATCTGTCTCTCACTGTAGGCTTCGCGAAGGCTGTTTCTGAACAGTAAGCGAATGCAAAGTCAGACGGACTCCAGGGACGGATAGAGGCAGCGTTAACCCGCCTGTCCCGCTACTCTGCTGGGTCCCCTGTTGTTCAGGCTCCATTTAAATTCTCAAATCATAACCGAAACAAACAGAAAAATAACAAAAAAAAATGGGTGGTTGGTGGAATAACTTGCACGGTATATTCAGCACTAATTCCTTCAATACGGGTGAGTCATGTCACTAATCTGTTGTCAAGATTTAAGGTTATTCTTGATCATAGAAAAAGTAGCTAACAAAATAATTTAACCACAGGGCTGTTCTGGGGTTTTCTATGGTATCACATAGGGGTGGGAATCACCAGAGGCCCCACGATATGATATTATCACAATACTTAAGTCACGATGCGATCTTATTGCGATTTAAACATTTTGCGATATGATGAGTATTGCGATAAGATAAATTGTGATAGATTGCGATTAATTACCATTTTTCAACTGCAAATTATGCAGTTTGTCAACTTCTGTTTTATCTAAAAAAGTAGGGCTGTCAAAGTTAACTCGATAAAGCGTTAACGCAAATTTGTTTTAACGCCATTCATTTCTTTAATACATTAACGCAAGTTGCGATTTTTAGGTTGTAGCGGGCTCAGTTCTTAAGCTAGAGTGAAGATACTGGTATCATATGAAACTAAAAACACCTAAGGTATCCATTGTTATCATGTCATACTAGCTTGTCACAAAGGAGGCTGAATAGTGTTCCAAATTGATGCTAAATTTTGACAAGGAAAAACTGGCATGGCCATTTTCAAAGGGATTCCTTGACTTCTGACCTCAAGATGAATGTGAATGAAAATGGGTTCTATGGGTACCCACGAGTCTGCCCTTTACAGACATGCCCACTTTATGATAATCACATGCAGTATCTGTGAGGGTTTCTGGACAATATTTGTCATTGTTTTGTGTTATTAATTGATTTCCGATAATAAATATATACATACATTTGCATAAAGCAAGCATATTTGCCCACTCCCATGTTGATAAGAGAATTCAATACCTGACAAATCTCCCTTTAAGGTACATTTTGAACAGATAAAAAATGAGCGATTAACTTGCGATTAATCACGATTAACTATGGACAATCATGCGATTAAATATTTTAATCAATTGACAGCACTAATAATAGGATACAGTTTTCCCTCTGTTCACCTCAGAGGTTTCATTCACATATCTTGAGGTCAGAGGTCAAGGGACCCTTTTGAAAATGGCCATGACAGTTTTTCCTCACCAAAATTTAGAGCGTTATTTAGCGTTCTTCCTGACAAACTAAAATGACATTGTTGGTACCAATGGATTGCTTAGGTTTCATATGGTACCAGTATCTTCACACTTTACTCACTAGCTTTAAGACTGAGCCTGTTACAACCTCTAAAATACAGAACAGTTTCCTGATTGTTAAGAGGTTTATAGTTTATATAATAAAAGATTGATATTTGACGTCCAGGTATCGATACAATATTGTCACGCAAATATATTGCAATACTATGCTGTATCAATATTTTCCCCTACCCTTAGTATCACACCATCTTCTTCGGCAGATGGGGTTTGCCAGAAAAAACGTTTAGTTTTTTTAATGGAGAATTGAAGCAAAGCTAGTCAAAGTAGCCTAATACAGCTTAGCTCGAGATTGGTTCAACTCAGTTCACGGCGGCTGTAATAGCAGTTTAGGTCTGCAAACTCAATCCATCCACAGCTTTATAAAAAAATAGCTCCCATTTACACACTCCCCCTTTTATGCTTCAGTCCCCACTCTCGTTGCATTTATCCATCCTGACGGGACTATGAAGGAGTGATTATCTCCTCCCAGTTTAGCTTTCCACAATGCCCGCTTCTTCTTCCTCTCACTGCGTCTTTCTTAAACTCCCTCTTGCATCTAATGTCATCTGTCATTCATGCTTGTTTTCCTCTTTCCTATTGTCATTATTTATCCCCATCCTTCTCCAACAACACCATCCTCCCAGCCTTTAGCAATTTCTCTTCCATCATATTCTTCCTGTCCATCTTATGTCTTGGACATTATGGACTGTGGAATCTATACCAACAACACCTAATGAGCAGCGAATAGCACACAACATGATGGACTGGAGAGGTCAGGATAAGGAGTGCAATGTGAAGAGAAGAGGGCGCAGGAACGGAGGGGAGTTGTCCAAGTTAGAAACAGCAAGAAGCAATTAAACTTGTAGGTTGAGTTTCTTACAAAATTCATACTTAATATATAAATTATCATTTTCACCATATTTCATCATGGTGACTTATTGTGTTTGTGCAGGTTGCTCAAACTCCAGCCTTACAGGGCATCGAGTCCACAGTTTTCCTAACAAAAAAAAGGGACAGCGCTAACTTTGGTGCCTCTTGTGTGGTTTGCACAGCTAATACATTTATAATTTATTTTCCTGTGGTGTACCGTTAATGTGGGTGTGTTATAAGATTTTGCAAAATAATGAAGAATTGCACGGAAACTGAGAAAAGAAAAAGAGTGTGCAGCCAGAAGGAAACATGGAGAACGGGAGAGGTACAAGACTGGACCACAATTGGACAGCCACCTCGGCAGGTTTCCACAATAATGCAACCACATCCCGTAAATAAAGAAACGAGATGCATTGTGGGAGCCGGCAGGAAAACAGTTTTAATTAGAGGTCATCTACTGTTCGTGTGCATGTATGTGCCTCGGCATGCTACAGTTATGTGTGTGTGTGCTTATGCAGATGATGGCTCTGGCTCTATCATCAGAATAGATCGGACTGGTTGATATGAAGCTGCATGTGAATAAAAAGATAAAGACAACCATAGATATAGACATAGGATCAAAATGTTTTGCTTTTATTGATGTTTATTTTAGTAATTCATGTAATCCGATCATTTAAGTCAAATATCAAGGAAAATACTATTTTTTTGCTGGTTTAAGCCTTTCAAATGTAATGATTTTATATCGTTAATGAAATATCTTCATCTCTGAGTTTTGGACTGGTGGTTGGTCGAAATGGGCAACATCACTTTGCAGTATGGCAAATTGCCTGACCATCTAAACTGGTTTCATCTAAACTGGGTTGCAAATTGATGCAATCTGGTTGCCATGGTAATGAATTACATCTGACTATTAACCACACCGCCATTCTCTGTTTGAGAAAGAATGTTAACCAAAAAACAGGAAGTAAAAGTGGCTGGAGGGGGGCTTTAATGTATGACTGTATTACTGCAGTAGCCTCCCACTCAAGCTACCTAAGCTAACTTATCCATCAGTAGTAACTGTCACAACGTCATTTAGTGATTTACCACACTGACAGTGAATATTCACGTATCTAATGTGCCTCAAATCTCAGAGTGAAAGCCTCGGTTAACCCAACAGCTTTTCTGCATTTTCCCGTTTCTCTCCATATGTGACAGCAAGTTTCTTTCCCCCAAAAGGGGGTGCAGCCTTGGCGATGACGCAATGCCGGTCTGGTCTATGCTAGCTGCTCTGTGAGGCTGCACTTACTGTAGCTGTACTTAGGCACATCTGTGATTTGAGATAAATGCTAATGTCAGCATGCTTCGCAGTTTACAATAGGAGACTGTCAATGTCTGTACCAAATTTCAGGGAATCCATCCTAGGATTCATCCTCTGAGAACCATGAATATCTGTACAAAATGTAATGGGAATCCATCCAATAGTTATTGAGATATTTTAGTCTGGCTGAAAGTAGTGCGCCAACAGACCAACTTTGCCATCCCTGAAGCCACACTGGCCTAGTTGTGAGAGAAGATAAAATAAAAGATAGCTTTCAGATTAAATCTAATCACTCATATGATGCATTATTGTTGTTCATCATTTGTTCAGGCAAGAGACAAGTTGAGATGAATTGAGCAAGAAAAAACACTAACAGGAAAAGACAGAGTGACAGGGAGAAAGAGACACAAAGAAGGCATTATGTATTACTATGTGAACAAGTCAGGATGTTAGTTCAGGCTACCAGTGATTCTGCCTTTGGCTGCCTGCCTCTTACTTGCAGGAAACAGGAAATGACCTTATAATTGTCTGTGGCTCCCTTAGCTCATGTAACACCTGGTGTGACCTTCTCTTACAGCCCCACAAACGCTGAATCCCCGCCATGTTGCTCCAGCCAGCCAACCATGTGATGTCAGTGACAGGACACACCTTGAAGATCAACACCAGCACTCTCCGTGGTCAAACACTGGAGGTTTTGATTCAGGAAACACTGTGACCTTTTCCTCCTCCGCCTCCCAATCCTCCTCTCTCCTCCTCCAGTGATCCATTCATCACACAGACAGGCAGTGTGTTTTAACTTGTGCTCGGTGTCACTAGAGCAGCCTATTTGAGTGGAGGAGGAGGTAGATAAAGAAAGGCGGAGGAGACGGTGAATAACAGGCGAGAGAGAGAGAAGATACGGGGAGGTGCTGTGAGAGGTCAGACAGCGCAGACACAACGGAGATAAACCTCTGTGGAACAATAGGGACCTCAAATGACGACTCGTGCATTAATACTTCATACACGCTATCCTTCTCTCTTATCCGTTGGCTTGTCTGGTGTCAGTGTAAATCGATAGCCTTTTTCATGATCCTTTCGTAACGAGATGTCACATGTTAAGATATCGTACTTTTGTCATTCTATCAAGACCGACTTTTAAGCCAATTATCTTTTCAGCTCCGCCTGAAGATGAAGTCTGAAATACATGGTAAAAAAAATGATGTCAGTTTCTTTTAAAATTGATCGTTGATAAATGTCAAGATGTGCAAATACAACATTTGATGCATTTGTGTGTGCACATGTGTCGTTTACCTGATGTGCATACTCTCATTCAAGGAAAAGTTAATTTCCACCACAGAGTCCTGTGTGACTCATTCAACCCTGCACCAGTGCCTTTGCTCTGCCATTTTTATGTGGTGTGTGTGTGTGTGTGTGTGTGTGTGTGTGTGTGTGTGTGTGTGTGTGTGTGTGTAAGGATTCCAATTTGCTGTGAAATCTGACAGCCCCTCTCTAATTCCCACAGAAGGCCGAGTAGTGGGTAGGAGGGAATTACTACTGTTACATACCCGCCAAGCTGATTACCTATCGACTGGTCTAAACATTCTGGCAAAGCCACACTATTCCTGTGTGTGTATCCCCGAGTGTTTGTATGTGTGTGTGTGTGTGTGTGTGTGTGTGTGTTATAGGCACGCCTGCATGAGACAGAGTTATCTGTGACAATCTAATTCTACCTGTCTTACTATCCTTATCTCTGTTTCTTTTAGACATAAACAAACACACACACACAGACACAGACACACACACAGCCTAATCACACACCCAGACATTTACCTGGTGGCTTTATTAGGACTGATTGGCCGGGCAGCACCGCAGCCACGGCGATCAATACAGTGACGGGAGGAGGATGACATCACAGTGTGAGATGAACCCAGGTTAAACACTTATCGGTCCAATCAGCTGCTCAGCTGACACTAATGACCTCATCACTAATAGCCAAGGCAGCTGAGTATTACTTCTAGCCCTCAAAGCAGGAAACTAGAACAAATAATAACACGTGTGGGTCACTTTTTATATGAAATAATTTATACCCATCTCCAATAGATAATCTCTCAAAATTAGTTTCTATTCAACTATTCTCCCCGCCTGAATACCCGATTGTCAGCTTGTAAAATTAGGATAAGCCAAAGGTGGGCTACAGGTACAAAAAGAATAATGGCTTTTATCTGGAGACAAAATGGATTTTAGATTAAATTTGACCCATAAGTCAGCAGTGAGATGAATAACAAAGATAAAAACAAGTGTGGTAGAGCAACATAAAGCTATATATGTCGTGATCATCAATTCAGCCGTCAACCTTTCTTCTACAGTACCATGATATTTACTTTAGTACATAACACTAAGTTGACAATGACACACTGATTTGCTTTGTCGGATATCACTCCCTATTTACTGTAGAGTACACTATATTTACCTCTGAATTCTGAGTGCAAATTTTATCCACAATAGAGTACCCTCACAAATCCCTACAATGACGTGAAAAAGGTATGAAAGATGTGAAATATGCTCAAATCATAACATGGTAAACTCAAGCCCAACAGGCAACAACAGCTGTCAGTGTGTCAGTGTGCTGACTGACTTGCCCCAAACTGCATGTGATTATCATAAAGTGGGCATGTCTGTAAAGGGGAGACTTGTGGGTACCCATAGAAACCATTTTCATTCACATATCTTCAGGTCAGAGGTCAAGAGACCCCTTTGAAAATGGCCATGCCAGTTTTTCCTCACCAAAATTTAGCGTAAGTTCAGAGCGTTATTTAGTCTCCTTTTCGGAGGGACGACAGTACACCTGTCAGTGATGATGCAAAGAGACAATTATTCATAAGTGGTTGAAATCTCAATTTACTGCTCAATATAGACTAAACTAATGACTGTCTATTTTGTACAATGTCTATTAGAGAAGGAGCAGTGAGTGAGTGAATGAGGGAGTGATTTCAGGACCATTGTGTTCCAGAGAGTTGACCTATCAAGTGAACATTATGTTCCCCAATGGTTTCTTTCAGAAATACAAGAATTACCAGTTTTTACCACCCATGAAAATGTGGACGTGGGTGTAAATAAGACGGAGACATTGGGGAGTTTCTGTACTTCACAAGTTGCTGGAATTAACAGCAAGAAACCATGGAAACCTTGTCAACAAGTGACGGTAAAAATGGTGCAATTCTCATTACATTTTGACTAAACAGTATCCCTTAATGATAAAATGCCAACTTAATTTTAAATACTCTGAAAAACATCGTTCCAGACATTTTCACACTGTGAAAAAAGCGAAGAAGCATTTTCAGTCAATACCAGGCTATTTTAAAACTGTAGAGGTGGAATCCTCTGTGTTTAAAAATTAAAGTTTTAACACAAAGCCGCAACCAATATGTCAACAGCAAATATTGATGGGTTTTAAAAAAAAATTGTTGTGATTGTCTGTAAAAACTAATCTGCACACTCAGAGGGAATGCACTGACACCCAACCAATTTGTTCGTGGAAACTGGAATATGTGTGCTCAGATATCAGGAGTATGGTATGATGGTGGTAAATAAAATCTTATAGATGTGGTGTAAGTAAATACATAAAGAATGTTGCTAAGTCGAAGAAGAAGTGACAGCCAACAAGCAAACAAGTATCAAGAAAGTATTTCACATGATTTTATGACTGTTCAATCACAATTAATTGCAACAAAGTGCAAATGACACTGAACATGAAAGCAGGTGTTTTAATTACTTTTTTAGTTGTGAATTAGACAAGAACACAGCCTTTCCTACTTACAGTTAATTAAGTACAAGCATAATGAATGGTAAAACCACATAAACAAGACATTAACTGTTTAAAAGACGGAGTTAAAGATGTAACTTCACTCAATTAACCTTTTGAGACCTGCGAGGGCGACTTTACTGTCTTTCAGAGGCTGTAGCAGGTTCAGTTTTAGTGCGAGTGAGAGTGAAGTTACTGATATCATATTTAACTAAAAAACCTAAGGAATCCATTGGTACCAACCATGTCATAATAGCTTGTCAGAAAGGAGGCTGAATAACGCTCCAAAGTTGGACTAAATTTTAGCAAGTCAGTCAGCACACTGACACACTGACAGCTGTTGTTGCCTGTTGGGCTTGAGTTTACCATGTTATGATTTGCGCATATTTCCCACCTTTCATACCCTTTTCACTTCATTGTAGGGATTTGTGAGGGTACTCTATTGTGGATAAAATTTGCACTCAGAATTCAGAGGCTCTGACCTGCGGTGACCTCTAGGATAATCACAGCCTCGTGAAACTTTACAACCACAGACTAGAGACCTAGAGCATTCAGAGGATGGATGGATTTCCTAGGTAGATTGACAGTAAGGGGGTTTCTGAGCAGTTTCCAGAACAGAAGTGCTCGTCATCCAACAGCGAAAAATGCAATTATTGCAGAAATCTCCAAAGGTCGAAAGTTTTTGATACCAAATCACAGCATGGCTTTTTCTATGGTGTTCCTCAAGGTCTTGCTGTCTTAATGTGGTATTATGGAGGGATTACTGATCATTTTTTATCAATTCTCGAGTGGTAAAAAATAACTAAATTTAGCACCAAATCTGTGTAACAAATAGTATCAACCCAAAAATTGCTCCAACAACTTATGAGTCATAAGAGAGCATGGACATGACCATCATATACATCCATCATAATTTTCTACACCCTTATACACTTTTACAATTTATTTTAAAAATATGAATTAATGAATTCATGTTTATTTCTGATTGATGACTAGAACAACTTGACACACAGTGCAGCGTTGTATCTCAAATTAATCTTCAGGTTCCCAGCTTTCAGATGATGTACACCACGTCTATGTGACTGTTAACCTGCTATCTTCCCCTAAAGACCACCTGTACCCCCCTAAAAAAGAAAAAAACGGGTCTATTGTGGGTCTCAGAGGGTTAATACTGAACTCAATAATATCAATCTGACACCTTAACGCCAATCAATGTCGGGGCATGCATGAGCCTGTCATAGAGAAAAAACTAAAGAAAGAAGTAGCAGAGAATAAAATTACAGAGACAAAAATAAGGAGACAAGCAGCACCAAACAGGAGAGAGTGAGAGCTGAACAGGGAGAAAGATGAGCATTAGCAAGCAGTGAATTAACAGGGCACAAAAGCCTTTCCATTTCTCTGATTGTATTACCCATTATGAGCATTCCCCTAATACAAAAACACACAACTTATTGCAGCATTAGCATTTAGTACTAAATGGACTGATAAACTGCAAAAGCAGTAAGGAAAACAAGGTACGGAGGGTCAAGCAAACACCACTCCAGCCCTGAAGAGCGTGGGTGATATGGCGAGAGATGGAGGGAGATAGACGGGTGGGGGGGGAGTGTGTGCCGTGCTAGAGGTGGAGGGGCAGACAAACACGCTGCTTTTAAAAGGTTAAAAAAATAAACCTTTCATTCAGAAGTCATCTCTCACGCACACACAACTGTGTCCAACCAGAGACACAAACGCATGCGCCCCCTCGATTCAATCAAAGCAGCTGCCATTACGGTGGCAACACGCAGTGAATCATGGGATTGATGATGCGCCCTTGCAAGGGGACAAGTAATTTCTACTGCCCGGGAGATGAAGGGAGGAAGGAATGGATGTAGAGAGCGAGGGAAAGACAGAAAAAGAGGTAGAGAAGAGGACGAGGACAGTTAACAGAATGAGTAGTATCATCCGAGAGCCTGGAGTCAGCCCTCCTCCTCCTGCCCCGGCTCCTGCCCTCATCGACCCGCTAACAAGAGCACAGAACCCCCGAATGGCCAGAAAAGACGGGTAATAGGAAGGACTGGTGGATGAGGCTTATCACAGACGAGAGCTCCATACATCATTCACACTCTTTCTCCAACAGGGTGTGTGTTTGGGAAAGGGGTGAAATGTACAACTGTGAACGAAAAGACAAACTTTCCCTGTCGTCGTCTTGCCACTGTGTCCTCTTTCTGCAGCGAGAGGAATGAAAATTCAACACCGCACCATTGAATCCTCTTATATATTCAGACCAATATCTCCCTATTTCACACAAGCAAAAGGGGTGTGCACGCAAGCATGCACAAAGCTGCTCACGTACACACACACACACACACACACACACACACACACATCCACACACAAACTCAGGGTATTAAACCCTCTTTCCTTCAATCCCAGAGAGCAGACCCGTACCGTCCTCTGCGGATTAGTGTGAGAGATGGAGAAGAGAGAAAGGTGAGAATGACGAGACCAGAAGAATGAAGGAGACAGAGGAAACAAGAGAGGAGGAAGGAGGTGAAACAAGGAAGGGTGGAGACAGAGGCAGGGGAGAAATGGAGATTGAGGGGAAACAAATGAGAGATGAACAAAACCAAAGAAATAGAAAATAGATTGAAAAAAGGCTGCAGAGAGAGATGTGACCACGGGAACGGGAGTAGAACGAACATTGAACTGATTTCCGTGGTCATTTGACTAGTAAAAAACAAAATTGCCGATTGTTGTCAATGAGGCTGTAAAGTGTGGCCAGCTACATCGTCCACGAGTTGGCGTTGAAGTGTTGCTGAAGCTCTCGTTGACGTAGTCATGCTGTTAAATAGCACTGGGAACTGGCTAACAGCATTTTTTTAGATGGAACAGAACAGGCTCAGATTTATTTGTAGCGCGTCACGCACGTCACACAGTGACATGGGTCGGGTGTCAGTTTGTAGCTTCATGTCACCAGCTTCCATTGAAAACGACTTGTAGAATGTCGCTTGTAGGGTGACCACAGCTTTAAAGCATGGCGGTATTAGCAAGCTAGCTAACTAGCCAGCTGAATGTGTCCGACCAACACCCAGAACACCCAAAAGTATTCAGTAACCTTGTGTTAACATTTCACATTTTCACTGTAAAAATATCTTAAAATGGTAATAAAATCAAATGCATTTGTATTTGTGTCTGACTACATCCACACAAAATATTCCCTTCTACATGAAAAAAGAAATGTTCACAAGAGGTAATGTATCATACCAACACCTTTCCATCTACACACCCACACACACACCAATACCCGATGAATAATGTTGGGTAACAGACGATGAGAGCCGTCTCTCTGTCCAGTAATGCACCCTTCATAAAACCCACACACTCTCTTCTGCCAAAGTAGTACGCAATGCACTTCAAAATGCACATCAGCACATCCAATCACATGCACACACACAAACACTCACACACAGTCAGGTGTCAGTAGTGAGAGACCAGAACTCTCAGTGTAGTCCAAATAAAGATTACGTCAGCATAAATACTGCACTCAGTGATGGCTGCTATAATTTTCTGCAAACATTTGGCCCACTCACCAGCAAGCAGCAAAAGTCAATACTAATTGCCATTAACATAATGACTGCAAATGAACATTTGGGTCTTCAGGCTTTATGATGCCAGTAAAGCAAAATGCTTCAGAAGCCATCCCCACAATCTCTTATAAATTTTCCATGAAAATATATCTAATTAATTAGTGAGCTAACATCACGGCAAACACTTCCAGAATCATTCAATAACTCTTCTGGCCCCAGTTCTGTGTGGATGTGTAGATGAAGCTCAGTGACCTTATGCCAGTAAAGTGATTATTCTGTTAGCACTCCGGGCTAAAGTGCCCCAGCACATATTTTGTCATGCAAAGTCATAGCGAGCCATGACACTATAATCAGTAAAAATTGGGTGCAACAGAACAGTTGCAGTGGGAGAAATTACACTTGCGCCTCTGCCTACAGAGTTCATTCCAGTGCAAGTGCAGGCATTTTGTAGCCTTTTGGGCAGTAGATTTCATAAGTATCACATAAATCATTAGTACACTATTTAGGACTGGGCCATAACTCAATATAAACGCATAGAGTCTCTACATATAATTGTATTGCTAATAGGCCTGCCAATCGATTAAAATAGTTAGTCGTGATTAATCACACAATTTTCATCTGTTCAAGATGTACCTTATATGGAGATTTGTCAAGTATTTAGAGTGGGCAAATATGCTGCTTTATGCAAATGTAGGTATATATTTATTATTGGAAATCAATTTACAACACAAAACAATGACAAATATTGGCGAGAAACACATTCATATGATACCAGTATCTTCACTCTAGCTTTAAAATTGAGCCCGCTACAACCTAAAAACCGCAAGTTACGTTATTGGTTAAAGAAATTAGTGGCATTACAACAAATTTACGTTAACATGTTATTATATCGTTAACTTTGACAAATTTTACCCCAATAAAATGAACACAATAGTGTTCTTGCAGTTATTAATATTCTACTCTTAAGAGAAAAAAATACTTTAGCTCCCAGAAGAACTCAGGTTTAACTCTGGAGTGAATTAAAAGAGAAAACAGTTACTTTATCTCTGGTATTTTCTTTGGCGCCCAAGAACTGTACACTCAAACTAGGTTGACTGTAGCTCCCAAGGATTTTATTCCAAAGCCAGAAGTTGCTGCGAAGGTTGTCCCAGATTATGTCAAATTAAAAATTGCAGTTTACATCATGTCTATCCAAAATGTCATCACTTCATCATTTTATCTTATCCTACATATGTGTGAAATTGTCTTTAGCATCTGAATTCTTGAGTTATGGCCAAAAACGTGTTTTGTGAGGTCAATGACGTTTGACCACAAAATTCTTGGTTGACACCAAGTGAACTTTTGTGCCAAATTTGAAGAAATTTGCTCAAGGCATTCCCGAGATATGACGAGAAGGGATGGACATGAGGTCACAGTGACCTTGAACTTTGACCTTTGACCACCAAAATCTAACCAGTTCATCCTGGATACCAAGTGGATGTTTGTGCTAAATTTGAAGAAATTCTCTTTAGGCCTTCCTGAGATATCGTGTTCACAAGAATGGTACGGACAGACGGGCGGACAACCTCCAGCCACAGCTGCCGCCGCCGCAGAGGCTTAAAGAATCAATATATGGTTAAACCTCACGGTGTTTGTGCTGCAGACTGTATTCTATCTTACAGCCTTACAATCTTGAAGGATGCACTGTATGAAGGCCATTCATTTTGGTTAAAAACACCTTTTTCTACAACTGGAACTTACTGTGCGTCTTCAAATTGTTACTGTAAAGCCTTGACTGAACTTCTTTCTAAGTGCTTCTGTGCACCAAATTGGTTAGACTTAAAACTCTGTCTTTCACAGACCTTTCCAGGTTTATGCAATGCAAGTGCTAATCTAATCATAAAGGTGACAGGAATATGAAATATCCTCATGGAATCATAATGGCTGCAGTAGTTCGCACAGATCCATTCTCTAGATCACTCCTCACATAAAATCACTGAGCTGTGTCAGGACCACCCGCTCCTATCAATCCTCATATCCTCAGCATAAAAAACACTGATTGTAGGGAGTGTATCAGCAGCAGCTGCTTCCTTTAAACAGTTCTCTTTTCAGCAAATGTGAAGCATCAAGAGTGAAAGGTAAGGAGCTGACTGACCAACATATTTAACATAAAAGGACTACCGACTGGGGTCCTTGTGGACCCCAAGAATAATCTACTGTAAGAAACAATGAATGAGAAACAAATGACTGACAGAGTGCCCTTACACCCCCGATAGTGTGTGATACTTTAAATTAGGGACTCATGGCAAACATTTGAACAATCTATTCTGTTTTAAACATTTCAACTGCATAGTTTGCAATTGGGTGCTTTTGACTGGGGTCCCCTAGGACCCCAATACATTTGTCTTTATGCAGCACAGGGCTGTCAGTGCTAGACAAAATAAACAAAAGCGTGTTTCTGTTGTTCATTTGTAATAACACCATTGCAATTTATGTACAAAAATAAGACTTTGGTTGCGTCCATAACTCCATACTAACATGCTATTTAATACGCTAAAACAGTATATGAGATTTTTTAGTATGTCCGAAGCCTTAGTAAGAAACAAATAGTACATAAATTGCATACAATTTCCAGTGAAATATTACAGTATGCAAACGCTGAACACTACGGCGGCATAAATATCCCACAATGCAATGCGATTGTGACGACGACGTTCGTAACGGATGTTGACGGACAGCTCTGTAACATCAATAACGCTTCAATTTATCAGTAAGCGTAAGATATCACTTTGCTAGGCGTAATTTATATTTTTAATTCATTCCGACTTTGATTCTCACAAATCATCGTTTTGGTCTCATGAGGTTGGCACGGGTTACCATGGTTACATGTCTCCAACTGATGATGTAGATTACTGCTCAGAGCATCTGAAAAGATGCATACTACTGTTTATTCACACAAAAGTATGTTGAACGATAGTACACCTAATGGGTATGTAGTGCATAATATGTGATTTCGGACGAATCCTTTTGAGCGCTCTGTGGATATGGGCATGTGTGTTCGAAAAAAACAAAATCACAAAGAATGCCATGTTGTTGGCGGTTTGCTAAGTTCTTCTACATGAGCCAAAACTATGTAAAAAGGCGCTCCACAGTAATAGTAGATAACCTCAGAGAACACTTCCGCTGTTAGGGTTTCATTACACACAATTCTCCCAGGACAACAAAGATTATCATGACACCACGTGAAAATGACAGTTCTCAATTAAAATCAGCATTTCTATCTACATAAACTGTAAAGAGCCTGTATTGCTGATCGCTGCATCAACTCCAACTCTGTTCAAGAGGGCTGCAGGCTAAAGTCATAATCACAATTATAATAAATCATGATTATGACTCTTGGAGAAAAGGGGGACGTGGGCAGTTCAGCAATCGGGAGGCAGAAAGAGAGAAAGTATTTGATCACAGAGCAACAGGGACACATATCACTTAATAGCCAGTCATCAAAACTACTCAGCAGTGCAAACACACCACCATAACTGTTTTAATTTACAACTCGTGCTCAAAATTAAGCTGGATGTTTCCTAATTGATGATATGCCAGAATTTATGTTGACCAATTTAAAGTAAGACCATGATTTACAGTTCATAGACAGCATACATACTCAGGCACAATACTTGGAATTCAGTGTGTCCTTAGTTTAGCAATGAACTGCACTGTAAGAAAGATTCAACTCACCTGAGGGAGCAGATGTGTCCAAACACACAGCAGCAGCAGCACAAGGCAGCGGAGCAGGGGAGAGAAGCAGGGCAGGAGAGGGGAGAAACAGAGACAGAATTAGCCTTATTGCAGTCATACATTCTCTGCACAATTTTAGCATGTTTTCCTCTGGAGGGGATGTGGAGAAAGATACTGGAGAGAAAAGATGGCTTGAAATATATGACACCAGAAACTGAGATACAGCAAAATGAGAGCAAACACTGAATTTGTGGGTTACAGTGCAGGGCTGCATATAAACGCAACACTGTGAGTGTGTGTCCTCTACCCAAAACCACACACATAAACAAATAAAAAAGAGCCATAAAATGTCGCTGGCATGGTGTTTTTTATAGAAAAGGTCTGAGGGTTAAATTCATAGCTCATCAGCAACACAGAGGAGAGGAGAGGAAAGGAGAGGAGAGGAGAGGAGAGGAAACACGAGGAGAGGAGAGGAGAGGAGAGGAGAGGAGAGGAGAGGAGAGGAGAGGAGAAGAAACTAAAAGAGAAGAGCGCAAACAGGAGGGGAAGAGAGGAAAAAAGAAGAGAAGAGAGGAAACATGAAGAGAAGAGAGGAAACAAGAAGAGAAGAGGGGAAACAAGAAGAGAAGAGAGGAAACAAGAGGAGGAGAGGAGAGGAGAGGAGAGGAGAGGAGAGGAGAGGAGAGGAAACTAAAAGAGAAGAGCGCAAACAGGAGAGGAAGAGAGGAAAAAAGAAGAGAAGAGAGGAAACATGAAGAGAAGAGAGGAAACAAGAAAAGAGAGGAAACAAGAAGAGAAGACAGGAAATAAGAGGAGAAGAGAGGAAACAAGAATAGAAGAGAGGAAACAAGAAGAGAGGAGAGGAAACAAGGGGAGTAGAGGAGAGGAGAGGAGAGGAGAGGAGAGGAGAGGAGAGGAGAGGAGAGGAGAGGAAACAAGAAGATAGGAGAACCAAGAATGCTTGCTACATTTTGACATATATCCTCCTGTGGTGTTGTGACGGGAGTGTGTGTCGGAGCGTTTTTGAGTTTTGAGTCTCTCAGTTAGTCCGAAGAGGAGAGATCAAAGTCCGGCTTGCTCACTTATCAGAGCTGCCTATCACACACCATCCTCCAGCTACAAACACACTCTGCCGCCTCTCTCTTTCACTCTCTTTCTTATATACACCAGAAAGAAATGAGACACAAACTGAAATACAGGGAGGAGGTATACTAGAGACAGAAATGAGAAGGGAAAATGCCCCTGTGTGTGTGTGTGTGTGTGTGTGTGTGTGTGTGCGCGCTTGTGCTGAGTGTGTACGGGCTGTGAGCCGCAGCATCTGGGGTTGCCATTTGAGACTACGTCTACTGGGTGTAGAGCCGGAGCTTGGCAATCTGCCAACACAGGCCTCACACACTAACTGAGCTGGAAAATAACACACACACACACACACACACACAGTGGGTCATACACAAAATGGAAAGGCCCTTTAAATCAACTGAGGTAGTAGCACAACCTGACAAAAGTCAAACACACAAAAATATTAAATGCCTGCAAACACACCTTACACACACACACACACGCATACATACACACACACACACACACATATATTTCTGCTAGATCTCAGCCTCCCACGATGCAACAGGATAAATGAGCCAATCACTGGGTGCAGGTCCTCCCACAGGTTCAAAGAAATCAAGATTATTATCCTGCCCCCATATTGTGTTTGCACCTTTGTGTGTGTGAGCTCATTCACGCATGGTTGGGATCAATGAGAGTGTTGTGCAGTACCTACAGTACCTCCACCTATCATGGAGGCCAGCGGCCCTATCAACCCTCCTATCTAGCTGTCCTGTCAAGCAAGAAAACAAGAGAGAACGAAGGGTCAGATGCATCACTGCAGCCCAGCACATTCTGACCTCTCATTCACCTTCTCATGTTCCACTGTTTTGTCAAGCTGCTGTTTGTTGTACTGTTGTAAAGTTCAAACAGACAAAATGCTGGGAAGACAGACGATTGGGGGGGATTTATTACAGATGATCTGGAACAGAAAAATCTCTAATCAAACATTATCTTGCGTTTTGAATTTATTGCAACTTTCATCATCTTTTGCAGTCAAAAATTAGTTTTTTTTATTGCTACTGTAGCAGAATGATTAAAGTTTGATAGGAGAAAGAGTAATCACTGTTGGAAAAAATAACATTCCTCTATAATCTGAAAGATTGATTAATTTCTAGGGAGTATAAATGACAGAAAAGTTTTTGTATGCTTGTTTTGTCCCCACAACTTTCAAAAATGTAACTAATTAGAGCCGTCAAAGTTAACGTATTAATAACGCTTTAACGCAAATTAATTTTAACGCCACTAAATTCTTTAACGCATTAATGCAATCGATCTTCCGGAGGTTGTACCAGACTCAGTTTTAAAGCTAGAGTGAAGATACTGGTATCATATGAAACTAGCTGGTCGTGAAGGAGGCTAAAAAACACTCCAAACTTACGCCTAATTTTGGAGAGGAAAAAATGTCAAGGCCATTTTCAAAGGGGTCCCTAGATTTCTGACCTCAAGATATGTGAATGAAAATGGGTTCTATGGGTACCCACGAGTCTCCCCTTTACAGACATGCCCACTTTATGATAATCACATGCAGTTTGGGTCAAGTCATAGTCAAGTCAGCACACTGACACACTGACAGCTGTTGTTGCCTGTTGGGCTGCAGTTTGCCATGTTATGATTTGAGCATATTTTTATGCTAAATGCAGTACCTGTGAGGGTTTCTGGACAATATTTGTCATTGTTTTGTGTTGTTAACTGATTTCCAATAATAAATATATATACATACATTTACATAAAGCAAACATATTTGTCCACTCCCATGTTAAGAGTATTAAATACTTGACAAATCTCCCTTTAAGGTACATTTTGAACGGATAAAAAAGTGTGATTAATTTGTGATTAAATATTTTAATCAATTGACAGCCCCATAATGAATGCTTGCTACCATTGTTAATAGAGAGTTAGTCACAGTATATAAGAGATTTTGACACTGTACATAAGAAGTGGACGCAGTCACTGTGACGTCACCCATTGGTTTGTGGACTGTTGTTTTGAAGGCTCGAGTTTGTCATTTTGGCCGTCGCCATCTTTGTTTTTGGTCGCCGTGTTGGATTTTAGCAACCAGAAGTGACACGAGAGGGTGGAGCTAAGACCAACTGAACACTGAGTAAGACATTTTCAGGCATCCAAAAAGATTATAATTAACTTTAATGAACTGAAAACACACTGTGGAATGACGAAAACATGGACTCCCTGTCAATCACAAGGTAGCCACTCCCTAAAGCACACCCTGCTTTATTTTCTATTTGACTCTAAATGGGACCATAATTTACTAAATGAACATCATGCTGTATTGAAGAAGACTTGAAACTAGCGTTTGAGACCATAAACTCATGTTTACAATGTTTACTGAGATAATAAATCAAGTGAGAAGTAGGTTCATTTTCTCATTAACTTCTATACAATCAGACTTCTTTTTGCAACCAGAGGAGTCGCCCCCTGCTGGCAAGTTTAAGGCACTTCTGCATTGGCTTCACTTTTCAGACATGGGGGTAGCCCACTGGACAATACCACATAACTCCTCAGGGAAAGAAATATGGCAAGCGAATATAAGTTGGTGGTGAAAAAGAATACAGCTGCTACAATTTGACTTTGAGTTTTGAGATTGTACCAAAAAGACAAGGGGGGGAAAAGGAAATGGAAATACCCATGTCTGAATAAATCACCTGCTAACTGCTGCAAGGATGAAATGACAAGGCTTTACCAGTCACAACCAACAATTATAATTGGGGGAAATACAAAGGCTCAGCGTGGAAAACCTGATGTGGTGAATATAATTGTTTGAATTTAAAAAGAGACCATATAGACGAACTTCACAAGTTTCACGTGACTAGCAGTGGAAGTGCTGCTAATGGTAGGAGATGGTATAGTGGTGGCTATTTAGCATTTAGCAGCTGAATTTGTATTCCGGTCCCGCCAACAACACTATATCTAAAGTTAGCTGGTAAATACCTTTTACCGCGGGAAAATTTGTGGAAGGTTTAAAGGTATCAAACATTGGATACGGCTCAATCCTAAATCCGACTTCCTATCCTTTGTTCTTTGTTCAAACATTGATGACTCTCTCTTCCTCACCTCCTGCTCTATATACTATCATTCACTCTGCAAATCCGTCCTTCAATCCATCAGGGTTGACACATGCTCCATTCAGTTTTTGCTCCGTCTCTCTTAATGATCTGAGAGACACATCTGATCAGACAAGGCCTGCCCTCTTTCCACCTCTGTTGCTCTTTTTCTCACCAGCTGAATTTGTGTGCTTTCAAATCACAGTTTTTTTTTTTAGGCAAGATACACATCCCAACTCAGAAACACACAGAAACAAAAGCCCAATTTTAAATTTCCCTTCTGTGCTGCCACCTCACCCATCCTAACCTCCTGCCTCCACCTATTTTCTTCTCTCAGGTTCTAAATGACTGTCTGTCTCACCTCCTCTCCCCTCCTGCAGTCTGAGCGCACCAAAGCGATGTGTCAAAAGCAAAAAAAAACCCTATCGTTGCTGTCGTCCCGGAGCTGCTTGGAACTGGGAGGTTGTCATGAGGTCTCCGCCACAATGCTCTTTGTAGTTGTCAGAGAGACTTAAATAAGGTCTTTAGTGCTGTCACACAAAGACACACACACACAATCACTATAATTGACGCGCAGCTCTGGACTCCTTCAGTTCACATCTGTATAGTGTGTGTGTGTGTGTGTGTGTGTGTGTGTGTGTGTGTGTGTGTGTGTGTGTGCGTGACGGTGCTCTAATATCCTATTCGTCTCGGGATAAGTGAGGACAACGGTGCTAAAATAGCTCATTTTGAGCCTGTGCCGCCTTTAAGAGGTGTTATAATGAGACATAACAAGTTATGGCAGCTCATTCTCTATGCTCCTCCGTACCACATGGACAGAGTCACACAGTCGCTTGCTCACACTACCGTCCACACACACGTACACACACTTCAGTGGCCAAGGTTAAGGTTATCATACTATATTCTAAGTCAGTGACAGAGGAGACGTATTCGCCCTGAATTGCAGTCTGTACCATCACTAATCTCTCATGCTGAATGAAAGCCTGCAAGCAACACACATGGGGCACACACACACACACACACACACACACACACACACACACACACGCACACCTGTCAGAGACCACAATGGTAACCCCCACAGGGAAACCCCATAATACCATGCACCAGGTCAGTTGGCTGGAATAGTAGAAAGAAACAGATGGAGCGGGAAGGAGGGATGATGGAGAGAGGGGGGAGGAGGCGCTCAGAGCAGAGGAAGGGTTAGGGAGCAACAGGTGAGGGAGGGAGCGAGTCAGGGAGAGCTGCTGGGCACAGGAGGGAGGTTAAGGAAGACGGTAAGTGGAGAGAAGGATAAAGATGGATTCTTAAGAGGAGGGACAAAGGGAAAATGAAGGGTTGAGAGACGGGTGGAGGTGGGGCGAAGTGAACGGAGAAAGTGAAAGGAGGTGAGAGAAAACGGGCGAGGGGGTAAGAGGAGGGCGAGAGGTGAGGAGGGGCAGAGGTGAGAGAGCGCAGTGGGAGAAGATGAGGTCGTAGCCTCAGAGGCAGCTAATGAAGACGGTGATGTCAGCGGGGCGATGGGGGAGGCAGTGTGGATAGTGGAATGGTCCATCTGCTGCTCAGCCCGCTGGGATATCACAATCACCTCCCTGGCTCCCACTTCTCACTTATACAACCACTAACAAGGACAGGGAGGGAGAGGGAGAGGGAGAGGGGGGAGCTGAGTGAACGTTACAGAGTTACAGCTCTACATGCAAAATACCCCAAAACCCCTAAATCTCAAAATACAAAAAAGCTGTTGAATCTTGTCTTCTCTTTGGTTTTTGTCAATGTTGGTCCAAATCAGTAAGCTGTTATATCTTTCTCTTCTCACTCTCCTGTTTCATTTTTGTGTGCATGGTCGCAATATCTGCTAAAATGTTTTTTTTAGTATTAAGGCTGTCAAAGTTAATGCGATAAAAACGTGTTAACGCAAAGTTTGTTTTAACACCACTAATTTCTTTTAACGCATTAACGCAACTTGCGATTTTAGGTTGTGTAGGGCTCAGTTTTAAAGCTAGAGTGATGAATATCATATGAAACTAGAAAATCGAAGGAATCATTTGGTATCAACCATGTTATATTAACTTGTCGGGAAGGAGGCTAAATAACGCACAAAAACTTTTGGCCATTTTCAACGGGGTGCCTTGACCTCTAAGCTCAAGATATATGAATGAAAATGGGTTCTATGGGTACCCACGAGTCTTTCTTTTACAGACATACCCACTTTATGATAATCACAAGCAGTTTGGGGAAAGTCATAGTCAAGTCAGCACACTGACACACTGCAAAGGGTGTTACAAACTAGGAAATCAAGATTTAAGGCTGATCACGCACAATTCTACAAATGTTACACTACAAGGTGTTCTACGCTGTATAGACGGGTTACACATATTTAATTGGTCATTGGAGAATGCTGGCAGAAGACATTGCACTGTGCAGCAGCAGAACTTAAGGATAAACTTTTTGCTGGTCTATCCTATCCTAGTTTTTAGCCAGAGCCTTTTGTTGTGGCGCCTCGCTGTGCCAGTGCTGCAGTCTCACTGAAATTAATAAGGAGCCTGAGTTTTTGATGTTTTTACTATTATTTTTCTTCCCCCTGCTCCATTTCGATCCTAAAATATACTGCAATTTGTATAATTTGGAAAGATTACAGGGAATGATTTGTGTGAAGTTCTGTGTTGAAATCAACCACTGAAATGAATAAAAACACACAATGCATGAATGAATCTGAAAGGGTACTACTGTACAGGCTACTTCTCAACCATGCACAAGACGAGCAACACACACTTCAGCTCCTGATTAAGGGCATGGGAGAAAAACACTTTAATTTTGTTGAGGCAGCACTTACATTTTACCCTCTACACTCTCTCTCCTCCTCCTCCCTCTTGCAGGAGGCAAACAGCTAAATAGTGCACTACAGCAAGCAGTGAGGCTGAGAGGAAAGACCACTTTGACAGACATGAACGGTTACTCCATTTGGTCCAGGTATAATCCTTTCACACTTACAGTCACCTGGTGATATTCCTTTAAAAATTTCACCCATCATACTGTAAATGCATTTAGCAAAGCTCTAACTGCAGGAAATGTCTGTCTACAAAACTCATCCTCATCACTTCATAACAACGGACTCTGTATGAGAACCATCTAAATCCCTCTTATGTCTGTTTTTGCATACGGCTCCTAATTGATTGATATCCTTTGTTGTTGGATGAAAAGGTGATTTTGCGTTCTCATACTGTCATCAACCCGTCACCATACAGCTGAAACCAACACTTAAGGTCAGGAAAAGTATTGGCTGAACTTTTCTGAGCTCCGTTTCCTCTGAGGAGATCATCTAAATCAGAACTGTCTTGCTGCGTTTTCCTCCTCAAACTGAAGTGTGACTATAGGTGAGACATGTTTTGAGAGGAGAAGAGAGCTTTAAAGAAAGCTGTGAATAAATCACCTTGAAGTGTGTTTTAGCAGTAATACTGTCAAACACGTCAACATATAGAAAGTTGAAATGGTGCTGCTGTTTTCTTCTGTTTACATTGATGTGAGTTTGAAAAGCTAAGCTGATGCTTGAGCGTTAAAAGTGTGGGAATGTTACAACATCACGGCACACGCATTCATTTCTAGATTATTTAACCCAAATGTTAAACTGATGATAAAAAACAGAGCTCAAGTTGTTCAAGTTCACGCCCTAATCAAGAGAATAGCTCCATCCTATGATAGATCCCTGAGTCGCATCATTAAGAAACTGATTAATATATATCTGAAAAAATGGTTCTTTTAAGATATTGTTTTTATGGCTTTTCTGTCTATATTGGATAGTTTACATTTGTGGTACATATTTCCAAAACCAATGGGCAACCAGGATACCCCATAAAGTATTCATTAATAGGTTAAAAAAAAAAAAAAACATACACCAGAACCAGACTGGTAAATTACCCACAGTAGCCATTATTATTTATATATTTAAAAAAAGATGCATATACAGTAATTTAGAAACAGTATCACCATACAGTAGTTTGTCCACAAGGAAGAACTGACAAGTTTATCTTTCTACTGTAAAATGTCCTGTTCAGTTGCTCACAATTCCTAAATTAAATACATTTAGGGGCAACTTATTTATTTTATGTTGTGTGTTTGTGTCAAAAAAAGAAATATCGGATGATGTATTGTTATGTCATCTTTTTAAACTCTCAAATCAGGGTGCAGCTGTAGGTCACCTGGTAGAGCCCCATGTACCAAGGCTCCTTACCGGAGCCGCCCGGAGTTCGAATCCGACCTGTGACCCTTTGCTGCATGTCATCCCTTTTCAATACTATCTCTATCGCTATCAGTAAAGGCATAAAAGCTCAAAAAAATAATCTTTAAACTCTGAAATTAAATTATCGAAATTGCAATATGGCCAACTGCAATTTCAAATCACAGGAGGCGCAATATTTGTTAAAGGTGTAATGTGTGTCAAAATACCATTTTAAATGAAATATTGTCATGCTACAGAGATGCCCTGGCAACACATCATATTCTAAAGACTTTAGAAAACATCTTTGTTAGGTACAGATCCCCACAAACCCCCACCATAATCATTTAAATGTTTTGAAATGAAAATGATAATAATCATCATTTCCTCTAACATCGCAAATCATATCGCAATTGCAATATCAGTCAAAATAATCACAATTAGATAATTTATCAAAATCATTGAGCCCTAGTATCAGCTATAAAAAAATCCAGGATGAGTCAGGCTCATACGTACACAATGTGCACACAGGATCAGAAATAGAACCCATCACATTGACTTTTATATCCAAGAAAAGAACATGTTTGTACTTTGCTTTCTTTCTAAAGCTTTTCATCAGCAAAGTAACTCAAGGCCAGTGTGCAAGCAAGACATTGAAGGGCAATGAACCTGAACACTTGTGGACTGGACACACACACAGCAAGAAGACGGCAGATGCGCATTTATCCCAGCAGGAAGCACAGAAAGCACTTCTTGTCAGCAGCAACAGAAAAAGAGATGGCACAAGTTTTGAAAAACAATCAGTAAATCAGGTCAGTAATTATCACAGCTAATATTGAACATCAAGATCCTTTTGGCCAAGATAATCACACTACAGCATGAACAATTTACGCCAGCATATGCTGCCAACCTCCAGCAAACAGCAGGAAATTGCAGGATAAAAGGTGATACGCCCACCATTTGAGACTGTACACTGCACTGTGTGAGCGGTGGCGTGCCTTATGCAGACAGAGTGCAAACCGTACAAAAGCTACTGAGGAGCCATGTGAAAGCACATCATCATTTACTCAGAGTGAATAGCCAGTGGCACAATGGAAGGTATTTTCCACATGGATGGCTAAAACAGATTATAATGCATAACACGGAGTAGGAATATCATCAGGCATAAACACACAAAGGGAAAAAAAACAAATTTCTTTCATACCTAATATGCCCCCAACAACACACCTTTCACAAACACGCAGAGAAATCCCGTCTCCCATCACTCTCTCTTTCTGTCTGCACACACACAAACACGAATCACAGACCCACCCTCCCCAGCAACAGAAGCTGAAATATAATGAAGAAAGTTGTCTGTTTATCATCTTAGTAAACTAACTAGCTGAACGCTGGACACAAACATACACAAACACGCATCTCTTCACTCTCGCTACATCCCTCAGTTTTTCCCCCATCTTTCCTCCTCACTCTCTCGCTCTCTTTCTAATGAGGCATAAAGTGAAAAACTCTCTGTACCCATCACAGAAGTAAACACATATTTTTCAACTTTTTTGCGTCTCTTGCACAGCACGGAAAAAAAAAAACTCTCACGCAGCTGCACACCATCTTGTCTGGAAGCACTTTTTTCTTTCTTTGTCTCTCTGCTTCTGTGCTGTGATAGCTCATAGAGATAGAGGGAGTGACAGTGTCATTAGTAGCAGTGTCAGCACGTTGACATCTTCTTCATGCCACGGTTTTCACAAGACATGCAACGCACACATGGGTTCACATTGCAGAGCATTCCAGCACATCAAATTCCCGAAAACCACAATTTTCCTGGAGCCCTGAGGGAAAGCATTAGGTCGTCGAGCACAGACGAGCTTTTCCCTAAAGGAATGTTACCAGCCTGTTTGTGGCTATGTGTGTGTGTGTGTGTGTGTTAGCGCTACAGTATAGAGTGACACAACACAAGTGAGCAAACACACTGACGCACACACAGAGTGGCTGAGAAAAGGACCTGAAAAAGCATTTGACATTCATCCCCCCCCCCCCCTTCTTCAACGACAAACAGTCACAGAAAGAGAAGTGGCAGTGTGCACAAAAATGCTGCTGTTGAAACTCAGCAGAGACGTTAAAAAACAGATTGTGAAGGGTGGAAGTTGTGGGGAGGCGGGTGGATGGATGCATGAAAGTATGAAATAAGGAAGGGGAGGTAGAGAAAAGGCTTTGCTGTCACTGAAGCAAATGTAAATACCCTGCACACCACTCAGGCTATACTACTCCTGGAGAAGCAACAAATACCCCTGTGTGTGAGTGTGTATGTGCATGGACTGTACAGGAGTGTCTCTGTATATTAGTGCTTGTGTGTGTGTGTGTGTGTGTGTGTGTGTGTGTGTGTGTGCTTTGCTATAATGTAGTGCTTATCTCAGCGGATTATGCTGACTTGCAGCTATTAAGAACTTAAACACATTCAAACCAGCGGGGAGCTATTTCTACAACTCAATAGGCCGTCTATCACCCTATTGTCTGTTCCTCTGCGAGTGTGTATGAGAATATATGTGTGCGTAAAGCTATCAAATGAGTGTGTAGGGAGGAAAAAAAGAAGTAGATAGTGGAATATAATGGAGGACAGATGTAAGAGGATGTAGGGAGTGATAAGAGAGGGTGGCGGGGACAAAGAAAATGATAGGGATGGATGATAGTCGACCACAAAGCGTCAGGGAGGAGGTGGTGTTGACGACCGGCGTCTATCAGCATAGACGTAATGAAATTTGATGTAATGTGATGTGATGGTGAAGCATGCTGGACATGTTACCCGGCATTGGAACAGACAGGATCTGGATCAGCATTACACTGCTCAGCACCCCAACCACACATCAACAGACAGACGCATGGCATTGCACGCGTGTTTTGCCCGTCGATCTGTCACTGTGTATTTGCGCGTGTGCGAATTGATGATCTCCATCCCCAAAAGGGATTATCAAAGGGACTTCAAATACCAGAAGATTCATCTCCCCTTGAGAGAAAGAAGGAGCAGCGTTGGGGGGTTCGGGGTTGGAGGAACTGCAGGAGAGTGTCGAGCCTCCAGCAATGTTTACCCTACTCAGGGAAAGATCCAGTGTCCTCGCTGGTACTGCCTTCAGCGACACGCATACATTTCTTCTAGCACTACAGATTTATGATCACACACACGCGCACGTCATCACTCATGCTGCATTGTAAGGACTGCATCAAAATGAAATGTGTGCGCAGGCATAATTAATTCATATGTGTGTGTTATTGAATGTAAGCGTGTGTATTTTTTTCTGGAGACCTTTTGTGTGAGCTGTGTATACTTATATACTTATGTGTCCAACGACACCAGCGGGCAGTCAGCATTACAACAACATCTGGGCTCCCTTGCCCCATCTGCGGGCGAGTGTGTGGCTCACGCATCGGCCTCCACAGCCACATGAAGTGGCACCAGCGCCAACGACGCTGAACCCCCTCCCCCATCCCCCAACCCCCTGGAGCAATCGTCATCATCGGACACGATGGACAGCTAAGAACTTATGTGTGTGTGTGTATGTATTTAAGAAGCGTGTGCATGTGTCCAGGAAGTTAAAGACAGAGACTCATCATTTGAAAGGTCTCATATGCATATACATACTAATATAAAGGTGGTCAAAGGATGTCCAGGGTGTGATGGATGAGAGAGGCAACACAATCAATTTCTCAGGCGATTAGAAGATGAAGCCTGTAGACCAGGGGTGCCCACACTTTTTCAGCATGCGAGCTACTTATAAAATGACCAAGTCAAAATGATCTATGTCAGTTTGTAGTGTCAAAATCTCATCCTCCACTCCAGATGAGTTCAGGTGAAACAGTGTTGCAATTTTTGATGCGAGTGAATCAACCTCAGCATCTTCCCGAAAAGGGTAGCACATGAATGTAGCGACTGGCTCCAGTAAAACAAAGTCTTGAAAGCGTCTGTCAAACTCTGACAGACAGTTCTCAATCTGCTCTGTGTAGCGTGCACTGTCAAGTTGCACACACGCCTTGCCTTGCGTCTCCAGCTCTGACGCGAGGTTCTGGAAGTTTGCCAAATCATGGCGCTGCATCTTTGAGGACAGATGTTGCATTTTCCGTTTGAAAGCATTAACTGAGCTGATCATATTGATTACGATTTTGTCTTTTCCTTGCAGCTCTACATTCAGGTCATTTAACATGTTGGTCAGATCGGTTAAAAATGCTAAGTCTAGCAGCCACTGATCGTCATTTAGTTGGTTGTATTCTGCATGTTTAGCTACACGGAAAAACTCCTTAATCTCCGGACAGAGCTCTCGAAATCTTTGCAGGAATTTCCCTCTACTAAGCCATCTCACGTCAGTGTGTAGCAACAACTCAGAGTGGTCGCAGTCAGCCTTCTCCAGATGCGCACGGAATAGCCGTCTTTGAAGAGATCTGGCACGAATAGAACAGGCGATCTTCATTGCCACATCCATTATCTCTTTCATGTTGAGCATTTTTGCGCATAACGCTTGTTGGTGTATTATGCAGTGGTAATTGAGGAAGTCTGGGAAAGCATCATCCTCCCTGCACTTGGCAATAAATCCATTTGAGCGGCCAACCATCGCGGGCGCTCCGTCCGTGGTGATGGACACCAATTTCCACACTGGGAGCTGGGTTTTCTCGATAAAGTTTTTGAAAGACTGAAAAATGTCCTCTCCTCGCGTGTGTTCTTTCATGGGCAGTACTGTTAACAGCTCCTCTTTTGCAGTCATATCGGGAAACACCATCCGAATAAAAATGCACAACTGGGCTGTGTCACTCACGTCTGTAGACTCGTCCAATTGCAGTGAGAAACACTCGCAGTCCGCGATATCCTTCCAAAGTTGCTGGATCAAATCCTCGGCCATGGCTTCACTGCGCCGTGTAACTGTACTTCTTGATAGCTGGAGAGCTTTGATTGAAGATAATATTTCTGGTTTGTTTTTAAAATCTCGGAACAACGAGTCAGCTGCTGCAACGAATGCCTCTTTTACCATCTCTCCGTCTTGGAAGGACTTCTTGTTCTTAATGATGAAGTGACTCACCCGGAATGATGCTTCGGTGGCAGCCTTCGCTTTTGTGGTCAGCTGTGAGAAAAATGACTGCTGTCCGGACAACTGGGATTTTAGTTCCTTTACCTTTCTCTTTCTCAGCTCGCTTTTCGGAGGGAAGTCAGTGTTGTAGTTTTTGTGAACAGTCCGAAAATGCCGCTCCACATTTCCCTTCTTCGGAATAGCAATGGTAGACTGGCAGATGAGGCAAACGCACTTCGAATATGACATTGTGAAAAAAAAGTCCTCCTCCCAGTCCATATGGAAGTGGTAGGTTTTTGGCTTCTTACTTGGTCCAGCTCCCCCACTCATTTTTATACCCTTTCTTAAGTTTAGAAGAAATAAATTGGAGGCTAACTAGGCAACTCGGTAGCTTGCTAGAGTTTTGCCGCACTTGGCGCGCTTGTTTGCGCATGCGTGGTGACCCATGTGTCAGAAAAGATCAGATGTCAGACTGGCTGCCCTGTATGTCAATCAAGTGACACATTTCATAGTGAGGATGGATGATAGGCTGACGTCTATTTATTTTTTTAATTTTTTTTTTTTTTTTTTTTTTTAATGCCATGCGATCTACCCACACTACCTTCGCGATCGACCGGTAGATCGCGATCGACGTATTGGGCACCCCTGCTGTAGACGGAGATCTGCACGAACTGCCACTACCAGCACCTCACACACACACACGTGCGGCTCTAAAAAGCACTTTTAGGAGTGTGAATACACTGACGTTAGAGTGTGTTCTAGAGTTGTAATGGTTTGTGTATTCGTACTGAACCGTCACGGTCTGGTGCACGCAGCCGCACGGAGGATACACGGTATGAAGATTGATGCACGTAATGTTGAACCAAAGTTCACAAGCGTGAGTTCTGCCCTGACACTTTTAGCCGTACACCATTAGCAACATGTGCTGAGGTTAGCACAATAAGCAGATTGGCGTGTGAGTCAGTCACACTATGGCAAGCGCAAATGAAACGTTGAAACTGGAAGACCCGCCTGTGGGTTCCCGGTCAGCTCCAACAGCCGCGGGCGGGGAGAGGGTTGTGTATAAGACGAGGAGAGTGCGTCGCCATTGCTCCACCGTTGTACAGTCTTTGAATGGAAACCACAGATACGATGCGTCTCCACTTCCTCCCACTATACAGAAGTGAAGCCAAAATATCCTAGATAAGGGAGCTGCCTTCTTGAGATTTTGATGTAATTTGGAGCCAGAGTCTGCGCAGTAGTGATCGGGCAACTGAGCCGCGGTATCGAGGTCACGGGCCCGAACCAATCGCAAGCCAAGCACGGTCGCAGCTGAATATCATGGCGTCTCATCCCCTTTTTAAAGCATCAAATAACTAATTAAAACCAAACTTATCAGAAAAATGAACACTTGAACATACATTAGCATGATGAGAACTACCTATAATGACAGAAATCATCTTTGGGAAAAAAAATATTTGACATGTACTTTGACTTTTTAGTCTTGTCCATGTCCCATCCGCTGACATGGACTAACATTATGACTTATACTGCAGCCAGCTACCAGGGGGCGATCGAGATGTTTTGGCTTCACTTTTGGAGAGCTGTTATGTCGTCTATCTTTATATACAGTCTATGATGGAAACACACCCAACATGTTAGCGCACATTCAACAGCATCACCCAGATGCGGTGATCACCGGGATGATAAATGTTTGGGTGCTTTGAATGTTTAAATTTAGCCAAATTGAAACACAAAAGTTTTATTTTTTATTATTCCATGTATTTTGGTATTTTCAATTTCATAGCATAAGCGATTTTATTCAGTTTTATAGCCTATTGTGACCCGTTACCTTTTGTGAAAGTGTTTGTTCAGTGTTCGTACAGTGTTATAGAGAAATAAATACAAATATTCCTTGTGTTTTTACTGAAAATAGTTTACCAAAGTTGCCAGCAGGACGATTTTGTCTCTTTGACACTTGCACTACTGTCTGTTCCGTGACTTCTGTGTACTGTATCGTTACACACATACAGTAGTGTCTCTTAGACTCCTACAGTACTTGTCAGACTTCATGATGTAATGATAGATTAGAGAAAGTAAAGAGCGAGATGGCAGGTCTGAAGGAGTGAAGTGTCAGTGAAGGAGTAAGGAGGGGCTTGTTGGTGCACTGGTAAAAGCACTCTGGAGGGTTGGGAGCCTGATAGAGTGAGTTTGTATGCAGGCGAATTTGTGTGGGTGCCTTTGCAGCTGTGTGGCTGTGTGTTTTCCCAGCCTTAGCTATGAATCATTGAGGTTAGAGATGGAGGGGATAGCAGGAAGTGCTAAAATGACCACTCCGTCTTCTCGCTCCAGCTCAGTTTCTAACCATCAAAAAGGACAGTTGTTGAATCATTAAGATTAAAGAGATGGACTCCAACGATCACAATGTGCTAAAATGACCATTCTCCCTTGACGGCTTCTCTTTCCCTTCCACTTTGAATCTACATTTTATGTGCATTTCTATAAAAACTCCCTTTGTGACAGGTGTGAACCACCTTTCTCAAGCTTCTATTTTGGTTTGACAGAAGCACTTTAGCTCACAGTTCAGCACAGCTGGAAAACAAGAAGGAAAATAGATGAATAGATGTGCAGGGTGAAGAAACAGACCTAAAAAGAAGCAGTCAACGGATGAAAGGAATCAGTTCAGTTGGTTCAGTTAAATTTGTGAAAATGAGTGCATCTTTCTTTTTCTTAGAAACACAAGAGAGCTTCAAAATAAAAGGCCAGACATTTTGAATGATGGGAAAGCACTGAGGGCGATCCTCTACAAACGTGGGCACGTTTTCTGGTTAAGAACTCTTGAGAAGCAGAAACGAATACTCAGCAAAGTCACAAAGTCCCTCCGTGATTTGTTTCATTCAGTGGAGAAAGGAAAGAAAAGGATTGTGCCTCCTAATGACAGTGATGTTTTCATAATTTGACTGTTTAATTGTAGATTGCAGCTTCAGCGCAGAAGTAATTATGTTCACAGATATCAGTGTAGTGTTTTCTATACAAAGGCTGCACTTGGGAAACCTGCCAAATTACATTACATCAATGGCCACTGAAGCATATTGAGATGCATTTTAATTAGGGCTGTCAAACTTAACGCAATAATAACGCGTTAACACAATCAACATTTCGGAAGTTGGATTGAAAGCTAGAGTGAAGATACTACTATCATAAGAAACTATAAAACCTAAGGGATCCATTGGTACCACACATGTCTTACTAACTTGTCAGGAAGGACGATAAATAACGCTCCAAACTTATGTTACATTTTGGTGAGGAAAAACTGTGTCATAGTCATAGTCATAGTCAGCACACTGACACACTGACAGCTGTTGTTGCATGTTGGGCTTGAGTTTACCATGTTATGATTTGAGCATATTTTTATGTTTATTGCAGTACCTGTGAGGGTTTCTGGACAATATTTGTCATTGTTTTGTGTTGTTAATTGATTTACAATAATACATTTATACATACACTTGCATAAAGCAAGCATATTTGTCCACTCCCATGTTGATAAAAGTATTAAATATTTGACAGATCTCCCTTTAAGGTACATTTTGAACAGATAAAAAATGTGTGATTGTTGTGAGTTTAGTTTTGTGGTAATGTAATTTTTAGGAGACAGGGCTGGTATATGACACCTGCTCTTGTTAATTCAAACAAACAAAGATGTCAGTGTTTCTTGACAAATAACAAATTTTGGAAAGAAAAAGAAAAATCCACCTCACATTTAGTCAATAAATTCACACATCAATGCGAACGCCTCGTTTGTCTGTCATACATTTCACAACAGTGTTTCTGTGTTTTCTGCATTCGTCGAAAGTGTTGAACTTATTCAAGAACACATTTTAGCAGTAGTAGAGATCTGAGCATGTTCTTTAAAGATGATGCTTCCCTGAGGCAACGTTCGGTGTAGCCGTGCGTGTGTGTGTGCATGTGTGCGTGCGTGCATGTCTGCCAATTGGGTGTTCAGGATCCACGGGATCGTGGTAATTAGGCCGCTTCGTTTTGTTGTGTGCTTTCAGCATTTTATCCGACTGGGCTGCTGACATCATAAAGTAGATCTTGAAGCGATTCCTCGGCTCCAGCTTGTGAAATTCTCCAGGCTGTTCTTGACACATTCTTTTTTTCTCCTCACAAGTGGGAGAAGTATCACTGCTTCCGGGCTGCTTTTTGTTTCATAATGGGACTTTTCACAAGGAAGCTTTAAAAACTGCGTAAGACTCAGACTCACACTATCACTATCGATCACATCACTGTCAATTTATAAAATGCACATGAAAAATTCGGCCTTGGTGTGAAAACAAATAAATCAACCTGCATGACTGTGCGCCAGTCTGAATTACAGACAGCTGTGAAATTAAAGATGTGGTGATATTGAAGGCCAAAACAGAGCTTGTCCAAAGGTAGGCATTGTATGAATATATAATGTTGTATGCAAATGTATCCAGCTAATGTAGCCACTGTCAGTCAGCCATCTAATGTTCGACTCATCTTTATTTGATAGTTATCTCCTGAAACTACTCTTCTGTAGCGCTCCCTGAGTTTGATTCAGAGGCCTGATCTGTTTATGTGATCAGAGTTAATCGCAGGCTCGCCAGCGTGTTGACAGCGGCTGACGTGCTGAAAAACTGCAATAACATCATCATCATCATTAGAAACTTTCAGCTGCTCTGTACGAGCAGTGAAAGCATCCTCCATCTCTTCAGCGGGTGTGAGGCAGGCGAGGGTATGTTACACCACAAGTTTGTTGACAGTGAGCCAGTCGCAGTCAACAAGGGTGTGTGATGTGGAGACGCTGTGAGGTGCAGTGCATTGTGGGGTGGGCTTCGGAAGACTAGCAGCAAACTGGATGACATCCAGCTGTTTTAATATGAACCACTGCCGCTGTTCACATATTATTTGTCATTCTGAGAAAACAAAACCATGTATTTTTTTGTTTGTTCAATGTTGTTTATCTCCAAATAGGGGTGGATGATATGGCCAAAATCGTCTATCACAGTATATGTAATCTTTAGGGCTCACAATTAAAATATTTAATCGCAAAGTAATCACACATTTGTTTTCTGTTCAAAATGCACCTTAAAGGGAGATTTGTCAAGTATTTAATACTCTTATCAACATGGGAGTGGGCAAATATGCTTGATTTATGCAAATGTATGTATATACTGTAGTTATTAATGGAAATCAATTAAGAACACAAAACAATGAAACCCTCACAGGTACTGCATTTAGCATAAAAATATGCTCAAATCATAACATGGCAAACTGCAGCCCAACAGGCAACAACAGCTGTCAGTGTGTCAGTGTGCTGACTTGACTATGACTCTCCCCACACTGCATGTGATATCATAAAGTGGGCATGTCTGTAAAGGGGAGACTCGTGGGTACCCATAGAACACATTTACATTCACATGTCTTGAGGTCAGAAGAGACCCCTTTGAAAATCGCCATGCCAGTTTTCCCTCGCCAAAATTTAGCCTAACTTTGGAGCGTTATTTAACCTCCTTTGCAACAAATTAGTATGACATGCGTTAAAGAAATTAGTGACATTAAAACGATTTTGCGTTAAAGCGTTACAAATGTAACTGCCTCACATGAGACAACACTTGAGTTCTTTTGAAAATGGAAGCTTAAAAACAATAACTTCAAGTGTTACAGGTTTCGCGTTACTTTGCGTGGCAGCTGGATTCGCAAGATCCCGAGACCACGCGAGAATCACAAGATGACATGAGAATTGTTACCGCGGTGGAAAACCATACTGCCAAATCTCTACCGGTGGACACATTTCTACTGTCACACGGTATATACTGTCCATGCATCCATTTTCTTTCGCTTATTCGGGGCCAGGTCGCAGGGGCAGCAGGCTTAGCAGGGAATTCCAGATGTCCCTCTCCCCAGCAACGTTTTCCAGGTCTTCCCGTGGGACCCGAGGCGTTCCCAGGCCAGACGAGATATATAATCTCTCCAGCATGTTCTGGGTCTACCTCGGGGCATCTTACCAGTTGGACGTGCCCGGAAAGCCTCCAAACGGAGGCGTCCCGGAGGCATCCTTATCAGATGCCCGAACCATCTCAGCTGGCCCCTTTCGACGAGAAGGAGCAGCGGCTCTACTCCGAGCTCCCTCCAGATGTCTGAGCTCCTCACCCTATCTCTAATGCTGAGCCCAGCCACCCTATGAAAGAATGTCTTTTCGGCAGCTTGTATCCGCGATCTCATTCTTTCGGTCACTACTCAAAGCTCATAGGTGAAGGTTAGAACGTAGATGGAAAGGTATATACGGTCATATCACCCAACCCTGTCTCCAAACACTGAACATTTTTTAAACTTATTTTCAATATGAATCGTCATATTTGATAAATCTTTAAAACATCAAACAGATATACTGATTAGACCTCCCCCAAATGTATTTCTGAACAGTGAAAGACGCTACAACGCATCTGTAAAATCAGAAGAAATCCTGTTTGTGATTTCCCTTTAATGAACGAGAGAATTTGAGATCAGATACAGCCAGAGGAAGCAGTCAGAGCAAGTGGAATAGAGGAAGTAATCCAGGCCCTCCCTCAGATATGGTAATTCATGCTAATCTCCATTCACATACTTAATCTCTTAATTGCTTTAATTGACATGAAAGAGGGTTGAAGCTTGCCTGATATGACAAATGTCAAGAGCCTGTCTTCCATCCTGCCGGCAGCACACATGCATATATGCTTGTGTACTTACACATACAGCACATGTATATTAACATGCACATGTAAAGGTGATTATGTCATGGCGATATCAAACAAAGGAATACAACTAAACAAACAAATACATACAGCCCAATGCAGCAGGCAAATCCCTCCATTGTCCCGTGGTCTTTAATTAGAAATATAAAAAAGAAGAAACAGTCACAAACTGTCATACATCCACACTGTTAACAAAAGAAGGTTTTTCCTTTTCACTTCCTTTCAATCCGTAACTTCTTATCCTTTGCTTTTTGGGTCAGGTTGTGCGTGTGGTGAAAGAGTGCAAGAGTGATGCAGTGAAAGCAATAAACAAATGCAGATTGAGGGTTTTTCCATATAATTTGGTGAGACAAAGACTGTTATTGTACTCCACTATCATTTTGACTTGAGGCCTAGATCTCTTAGCTGAAACACTTTAACGTGCACACACACACACACACACACACACACACACACACGCTAGCACACAACAAAAGCCAAAAATACATTTCTCAAGGTTTCAGTTCTGAAAAATAGGATTGGATGCAGTGAGATAAAAACATTAGCATATACTTAAAACACAATACATACGGAGGCTACAAAAAGATACATACGCGGTGCCTTACGCGCTGCACTTCCCAGAGAGCAACATCAGTAGTGAGAGAATACACAAACACACACATGCTGAACAACCTTTCACAAAAGAAAGACGACAAGCGAGACTACCCATGACCCCGTTATCTCCTTTGTTTCTGCTTTTTCGTAGTTCCACAATCACATCCTCCTCCCTGAAGAGAGGGTAGTCCTCCAACATCTAGGAGCGCAGACAGGCTGAGATAAAGCTGCAGAAAACAGTGGAAGTGTGAGCTGAGGTGGATTTGTTGTTCAGACCGGACTGATTTGGAATGACAGAAGACCGCCGGAGAGACGGCAAAGGTAGGAGGAAGAAGTACCCACAGTGACCTCGAGGTCAACGCCACAGCTCTGCCATTTGACCAACCATTTAACCTCATATAAATTACCTGCTCTGTGTGTGTGTGTGTGTGTGTGTGTGTGTGTGTGTGTGTGTGTGTGTGTGTGTGTGTGTGTGTGTGTGTGGCTGTCTTTGTGGGTGAGTGTGTGACAGTGATCTATCTGTCCTGTGATGAATCCATCCTGTGCACGTGACCCACAGATTAAATCACCTCTACAAGGAAACTGATTACCCTTTCCCAGCAAAGATGGCAGCACATATACAAGAAACACACTTACATGCAGAACACACACACGCACACACACGTTCACAAACACACACACACACACACACACACACACACACACACACAGAGACACACGTCATTTGTGGTATCAAGAAAGGTCGGGTATTGGTCATTGACCTCTGAACTCAACCATCAGTTACACAGACAAGGTGATGATTTACCCTCTGTATTTGTGTGTGTGTGTGTGTGTGTGTGTGCGTGTGTGTGTGCTGACGCCAGGTCTGTGTCAGAGTGGCCCCCCCTCCTTTCTCTCTCTCTCTCTCTCTCATAAATTACCTGTCAACTGCAGAACAGATCGAAGCAGAGAGAAGGAAGGTGGCAGCGACAGGAAGAGAAGCTTTTATGCTTCTTTTGAAACCGTCAGAAAGGCTCAACTGTGACAACAGCTTCTGAGAGTGGGCTTAATTAAAAACACAGGCTGCTTTATGAATGATTAATTAGTACACTACAGGTAAACATCAAATAAGGCGCCTGTCATACAGACACACCCAGCTTCACGATTAAACAAACAAACAGCCAGACTAATAAATATGCAACCAGACAACAAATAAGACCAAACAGCTATTGTTTTTCAACCACTTCACAGAGGGAAGTAGCAGCTAAAAGATGTTAATTTGAAAGAAATAATAAGAGGCAATGAAATGATAGCGATGAGTAGAAGAGTGGCTGTTTAAGAGAAAGATGGAATCGTACGGCCAGCGTCCCATGAGTCTGGTTATTCTGCAGAAAAAACACCAGAGAGGAGGAGAAGAGTACATGAGAAGGAAAGAGGATTAGTGTGTCTGACAGTCATAAGAGGAGAGACAGAATACAAGTCCCAGTATAACACCCTCAATAACACCACAGATTATCACCAAGTACAGTACAGCACAGCAGCTCACACACACATAAACATCAAAATATTGGGGCTGTCAAAGTTACCGCGATAATAACGCGTTAACGCAAATTTGTTTTAACGCCACTAATTTCTTTAACGCATTAACACAACTTGCGATGTTTTAGATTGTAGCAGTCAGTTTTAAAGCTACAGTGAATCCATTGGTACCAACCATGTCATACTAGCTTGTCGAGCGGAGGCTAAATAATGCTCCAAACCTACATTTTGGAGAGAAAAAACTGTCATGGCCATTTTCAAAGGGGTCCCTTGACCTCTGACCTCAAGATATGTGAATGAAAATGGGTTCTATGGGTAATAATAAATATACACTGTACCTACATTTGCATAAAGCAAACATATTTGCCCACCCCCATGTTGATAAGACTATTAAATACCTGACAAATCTCTCTTTAAGGTACATTTTGAACAGATAAAAAATGTGTGATTAATTTGTGATCGCGATTAAATATTTAAATCGATTGACAGCCCTATAACATACATAAAACAGACTCACATTTAATCTATTTGCTCATATGAAATAGGTACAAGACAATTAGACTAGACATAGTTGTTGATATTATTGTCAAAGCTGGCAAAGATACTGCACTGTACTATAAAGCTGTGTTTCCACTGCAGATAGTACCCCCTCAGTGTAGGCGGGATTCTCAGCCAATCGCCGTATCGGCGGCGCATGAAACTGCCGATCTTCAACGGGACACTCGCTGAACCATTTCAACGGCAACCAAACTATGGATGTATGAAGAGAACAACGTCTGTACTTCGTAAATTGTACTGCGTAGTGTCATGTGCGGTTGCTATTGACGCAGCTTTGCTATTTAGAAATCCCTGGTTTGTGCACTATGTCCCGTGTCTTGCTAGTGACGATTCTCTCTGAGCAATCACTGGTCTGCAGTTTTTTAACTCCACCTTCTAGTATCAGCTCAGCTCGCTTGGAACCTCAACTGAGGTGGTACTAAAAATTTAGTGGTTCTATTGGTGCCATCCACAACTTTTGCTAATGGAAATGCAAAAATAACCATTCTGATATATAGTGAATTGAACTGAACTGGACTGCTTGGTGGAAATATGTCATAAGGTACAAGGTACTATGGGTAATTGTAAGGCCGTGATATGTGAGTTACTTCCAGAGGCGTTGGTGAAACAGCCTGTAGCAGCACAAGGAGTTGGAAACAAGAGGTAGTAAACGTCAAGGGATGAATCCATCAACAAACAAATGATGCCACGATCATCCATCTGTTGCTAACAGCACTGGACTGGCCTGCAGTGTTACCTGTGGAAATAAATGATAACGCTCCATAATACTAGTAAGACCTATGTGCTGGAACAGTGTGATTTATGGAGCTGTTATTACTGCCCAGTTGAGCTGCTAATGTTTCCTAATGAGGCATAGCCTCCAACTCAGCACAACGGACTAGGAAATATAGAAGATTGGAGGCAACGAATGTTGCATCAGAAAAATAGACGAATGATTGCACTGAGCTGACCCACATCCAGCTGCTGGGGCACTGAAACAACAGGATACATTTGAAAAATAAACATATATAAAATTACAAAAAAAATACTAGCTTTATCAAAATATTTATTTTCCTTATGTACAGATATAAGCGGGTTTAACACTAAACATAAAATGCAGACACACCGGTGCATTTGTGTTCCTTTGGGCAAGCCAATTCTCCGTGATCTGCATTCACAACATCTCCCATGACTCCATGAGCTCCGTGAGTCATACGTTGTTAAATTTAATCAGTTTTGTTTTCGGCGAGCTGTTAATCATAAATAGTGTTTCATGTCTGGGGCGAAGCTAAAGTGGGATTTTCAGGAAATATGTAAATGCTGGTAGAAACAAAGTCAGTGATGCTGCCCACCCCGACTGCAACCAGTGACTTAGCTCCCATACAACACCTCAACGACTGACTGTAAAAACAAAGTAATCAAGCCGATAATAATGATGCAAAAGTGGTGATGCCTGATGGATGGACAGATAAAAGGTATAGGCAGGAGGAGAAGGAGTAGGATTAGAAAGACTGGAGCATTAGTAGGAGAAACAGGGAGACTAGAATCACTCAGGCATCAAATGGTCTGTCTGAATTAATCCTGACCATCACGCTTTCCCTGTCACACACACACACACACACACACACACACACACACACACACACAAACCTCCCTGTTTGTGCCCTGCAGCAACAGATGCTGGCAGACAGAAAGGCTTCCTCCACCTCTTCGTCTTTGAATCCCTCTCTCTGGTTCTATTTTTCTGTCTCCTCTATCTTTGTTGCTCCTCTCGTCTGCAAGATAAAATGCCAGTCATCCTTCGCTCTACTTGTAAACAACAAATGAGGGCGCAATAGAGTAAGAGGAGACCAATGGGCAACAGGGTTACACCAGGGAGAGACAGAGGGAGAGAGAGGGAGCGTAAAAGAGAGAGAAAGGCAGCGGCTATTTGATAGTGTCAGCTGTATAGAGGAGATACAGACAGGCCATTCATCTCAATGGATCAGATAGCAGTCCCACTGGAGTGTGTGCATGCAAACACACAAACAGAAACACACATACATACTCTCTTCCATACACACCAGGTTTAAAGCTATAAAAAGCACCCTGGGGCTGCAAGTCTTGGACCTAGTCTGCTAAAGAGTAGCGGGAGAGAGATTGAAAAATGGCAGAAGCGAAGATCACAGTTTTTGGTATGTGTGTGCGTAAGTGTTTGAGTGTGTGTGTATTCTTTTCCATCCTCTCAGCGAGCCATGTGCCAGGGCGAGCCGGAGAGAGGAACAGACCGACGAAGAGAGACAGAGGAAGTCTGAAGGCATTTGCATGAATCACAGTTTTTCTATTTCACATCACAGGGGAGTCAGAGTGTGCGCGTAACTGGCTGAGCTCTTTAAAACTCTCCAACATTTAGAAGCTATCTCTGAACCTCCTCCACGCGCACATAACGAGTCCATTGTAGAACTGTCAGCCGTAACAGCTGGTCTCTCTTGGTGAGTTTATAATGACTATGAAGGATGTCGAGGCAGACCAAAATCGGAGCTGTCCACGCAACGTCCAGCCAATATCTAATTAGGCTTGTCTCCCTGCCCCCACTGGATTGCTACCTTTTTCGGCACTCATATTTTATTTTAGTTCACATGGCACTTACTCAGTATGTGACAACTCAATAAAAAGCCAACTACCTTTTGATAATTACCCAAAACTCAGCATGCAGACAGAATAAAAACAATCGCATTATATTCTCAATTTCACACAGGCAAAAGCTACATTCCTTATTCTTTCCAGCCGCAGCTAACATTTTTTTTCCAATTAATTGTTTAGTCTTTAAGTGTCAGAAATGCCCATCAAAAGTTTCCTCACCCCAGCAGCCCTACAATGATATAATAAATGCTTCTTTTGAAAAGCTGAAACTAACAAATCATTGGCATTTTTTCTTGATAAATGAGTTAAACAATTTCTAAAATTGTTGGCCATTAATTTTTTTTCAACTGACTCATGAATTAATCAACTAATCATTTCAGGAATAATGCCTTTGGGTGTTAGAGTGGAAAATTAAGGTTATACCACAGCCACCATAACTTGGTGTGGACCAACTGTCACTATAGTTACAGTGGTGGCAATCTATTGGCTATGTGTAAGACAACGGATAAGCCTCTGGGGACAAGGGGCTATATTTCTGGGGTTCCGGCTTAGCCAGCTGATATCCGGGCCAGGACTTCCTTTTCCGTGCGCTGCTCATTGTTTACAGTCCAATTAGCAACTTGAGATGCAAGACTGGAGTTGAGACACGACGTGTAGGACCGGATTGTCTCCACACGGACTGTTTATCTCATAGACTGTATATAATGGCGGACAACAAGCCAGCTCCCCATAAGTGAACCCAAAACATCTTGATCGACCCCTGGGGGCTGGTAGGTCATAAAGCCCGCCTCTTCGATGTTAGTGGATAGGACATGAGCCAATCTAAAAAGTCAAAGTACACGTCAAATACATTTTTCCCAAAGATGGTTTCTATCATTTTAGGTAGTTCTTATCGCGCTGATGTATGTTTGGTTTTAAGTAGTTATTTGATGCAATAAAAAGTTGGTGAGATGTCATGATTGGCAGCTGTGAGTCTCTCTCTTGCTGAAAAGCTGCAGCCGTGTTAGGCTCGTGATTGGTTCGGGCGGTTGACCTCGATACCGCAGTTTCAGCCCCCGATCACTACTGCACAGACTCTGGCTTCAAATAATGTAAAAAATCTCAAGATGGCAGCTCCTGTATCCGGGATATTTTGGCTTCAGTTCTGAATAGTGGGAGGAAGTGGAGACGCATCGTCCATCTTTATATACAGTCTATGGTTTATCTGCATTCAACCAAAGCGTGCTTGAACGTGATTTGTCAATACTACTCGGACAAACAAACGGAAACCGGAACGCTTCCAATGCCAAAATCTTGTCCTGTGCCTACAGATTCTCCATGTGAATGCAGAATCTGTTTATAAAGATTACAGTTGTTGTTATAGGCAATTGTCTCTAGCGAGATTAGCTGAGGTAACTGAACCCGTTTACCTCTTCATCTGTGGTAATATGTACAACATAATTTAATTTAAATCCCTAATGTGGATAAGGGAAATAAGCCTTTGTGACTACATGGCAATCCTTTCAGAGATTAATGTGTATACTCATAGTGAACATTTTCATTTATTAGAGCATGTTTTGTACGCAGTCATGACTCTGACATCGCCCCCAACAACCGCACCAGACTAGAAATGGCAGACGTAATGGCAGATGATATTCTCTTTTCATCAGACGTACATTAGTCTGCACAATTTGTTTTTGGCTCATGGAGAACATTAGAGCTATCATAATCCCCCCCCACCCCCCACTCCCCATCTCCCCTTCACACACACAGTGATCAACAAGCAGACAGGAATCAGAGATAGAAAGTACTGTAGGATACAGATTGTCCACATTAAGCAATTAAGGTGTGCAATTTTCTGTCTGCACAAATACACTGTAAACAGAAACCTGCTCAAACTACCAGAATGGAGTGATGGAAAAAAAAAGGATAAACTGAACTGAAAAAGAGGATAAGAGGCATCCGGGCAACAGGATGTTTGAGGTTTGATGAAAAGGCTAAAGGCTGAGAGCAGGTGTCAACATACTGTCTAGACGGCGCTTTCTACAGCACTGGAGACACTCATCATACCCACAAGTATCTCCTGCACACTCACACACACTTCACCTTGTCCGTTCTGTGATGAAGAGACATTGATGGTTCAACTCATGCACACACAGACACACACAGGAATGTTAACATCTGATATGAAGCCAGATGGTCTATCTGATTAAAGCACCCACAGTGACATGTAGTGGCAGGGCTCTGCTGTGGGAATTGGCAGAGCAATTCCTCAGAGTCAGGAGGAAATTCTCTCTCAAGAATAGAGGTGTGAGGTTAACACATGAAGCCTGGTGGTTACAAATTATACAGCATGTCCAACAGATAGAATATTTTCAGGAATTATGTCCAAAGTGCATGTTTTCGAGTGCGTGTTTGTATTTAGAGCTAGCTAGATGAGCAACTAGGCTTAGCTGCCCTCATTCCTTCATCCGCCCAAATCTCCTCCTACTACTCTCTTCCCATCTCAACTCATCTTTTAGTCTCATCCTCCAACATGACTTATTACCCCAAATCCTTCCCTTAGCTTCTTAAATGAAAGCCTTGGCTCCTAACACACTACTGCTGCTCTTCATGTGTTACTATGGAGCTACAACTGTGACAGGAAGTTTTGGCATCGAAAATAAAATTTGGCATTGAAAAGGGAAGCACTGGCACTGAAAAAAAGTTTCCAAAGTTTACTTATGTATTTTTGCATTCTGGTGTGTTTTTCAATGACGACCTTCAGATGTTTCCTTCACTGTCAGTTTTGTTAACAGTTTTTTTTTCAGTTTCAACTTTCTGTCACCGTTTTAGCATGGACGGGAGTGGTCTGAATGGAGGTAGCAAGGAGAGCTGAGAGATTTACATATAATCAGCATACTAAGGAGAGAAAGCGCCTATTTGTCAATATTTCAGATTTAAAATCCAATGCTATAAGGTAACCATAACGTTAATGAGGCAATTGCTATGTGAGGAGGATGGAGCGGTCACAGCCGGTGTGTGCGGCGGCTGGAAACATGCAGCCCCACAGCGAAAGCTTGACCAGAGGCCAGACACACAGCCATGCGACGTTAAAGATCAATGTAAGCGTGCTACACATATTGACTGTAATCTTTTCTTGTAAAATGTCCAGTGTAATCGCTAACACCGGTGTCACAAGTTTATTAACCGGTGGGAAAATGTCCTCACCGTCACATCCCTATTCACAAGTTCACCTGGAACTCCCCAACCGCAATCAAGTCTGTTTCTCTCTGCAGTAGTTTTTCACATTGGACCTAACATTAGCTATGATAGCTGACATAAGCCAAAGTTAGTGTTACCAGCAGACCTCTGCCAGACCAGCACCAGTTTAAAAGAGTGACGTTCTCTCCTTAGTACACAGATTATATTGTATATCCTTATACTCTCCTTGTCCCTCCCCTCAAACCCCTTCCCTCCACATCAAAACGGCAAAAGAAAGTTGAATTTGAAAAAAAAAAGTTACTGGAGGAAAAATGTGAAAATTGTTGCTGAAAAACACATCAGAATGCAAAAATATTAAAATAAAATAAAAAAAGATTTTAATGCCTGTAGTTTATTTTTCAGTGGAACTTTTTCAGTGCCAATGTTTCTTCTTTCAATGCCAAATTTTATTTTTGATGCCAAAACTTCACTTCTGTTCTAGCTCCATAGGTTTCTACGTTTCCTCACATTTGACTCACGTCTCTCTACCTCTACAACAGGGGCGCATTAGTTTACAAATACAAAACAAAAATCGAAAAACAGTGTAAATAAAACCCACAATTAATATCAAAACAGAAGAGAAGAGGAGACTTTTTAAGCAACTTCTTGTGTCTAGTGCAAAAACAGCATATAGATGCCATGAGGGTTACCAGATGTGGAAACTGTAAAAACTATTGCTTTGTGAAGTGACATACATGTTGCATGCTGCTTGTGGGGATTGAGTTGAGCAGACAAACATACTCCAAAAAGCACAAAGAAGAAAGCTGATCAGAAAAATTCCAGCCAAAACTGACATAGCTGTTCTGTTTTTATCCACCCATGGTATTTTGGGTTGTGTGTGAGCAAGAGCCTGTGTTTGTGTGTGGGTGTAGAGCCTCAGTGATCAGGTCTAAAGCTGTGTGTAGGAGATAAAGGAAGTCATTAGTGAATTCTGCCTCTTAAGACCCCCTAATACCTTGGATGGGACCCTGGCCAGAGGTTAGGCTGCATGTGTGTGTGTGTGTACGTGTGTGTTTGTGTATATTTATGTGTGTGTGTGTGAGCGTGTGCATGTGGCATTGTAATCCCATTCCTTTGCCAGGGAGAACACCAACAACTGTACACATCAGTAGTTGCTGTAACTCAAACTAAACTTCAGCAACTTTTGAGTCAACGCTGCAACAAGCCTGAAATGTCTGAAATAAATTGAAATGAATGCCCTGTATCACTGGATGATTGGAAAACCCATTGTACTGATATTATATTTCAACTGCCTGCAGTACTATCACACAAGCTACATTAGAAGGTTCGAGATTCACATTTCAGCCCAGTTTAGAGCAATAGTAAGAAGAATGATGGAGACAGTAAAAGGATTGGGGATGAGGGGGGGTTATGGGCTCGTAATGTATCAGAGGACTTTTTGATCAGCGTTTAGTAGGCTTAACGGAGCTCTAGATCAATATAACTGCTAATAGATGCATTGATCTGCATCTGCTACTGCCTGTCCCACATCCTCACTGACACACAAATCCACATACTTACAAACGCATCCCCAGGAGCTCTCACATATGCACGTTAACAAAAGGCATAAAAGCGGTAACGATATTCACTGACAACAATGGTTATGGGAATGTGAGAGTCAATCAGCTACATGGGGTAATACGCTGAAAATCCTTGACTTTAAAATACACACAGACACACACATACACACTCACGACTATCTATACTGCCAATTAGTCCTCCAATAAAACCGTCCACAACCGGAGAGCGAACCATAAAGTATAGTGTTATAGCTAATGAACTCTACAACTCAGATATGCAGATAAATGCACACACACTCGCACACAAATACACGTGTGAATATAACACACACAAGAAGACATGCACGGTAGAAATATGCCTAACATTTGCAGCTAGAGATGTAAACAAATATATCCACACACACACACACACATACTGTCTAGTGCAGCAGAAATGTGCAGGGCTCCTTTCCAAAGAACAAACAAATGCTGCCCGGTTTGAATAAACAAATTAAAATGATTGCAGGTTGAACTGGGAGTAAATACAACACTTAGCTAATTACTCGCTCCGTCTGACTTTAGCTACAGTAAGCCCTCGCTGACATGAAAAACACACACACGCATGTAAACAGAAGCTCAGACACACTCTCATTCGTTTCAACAACAAAGGCATGGATAAAAAGTATCCCTTAAAGGCATGAGGTATTAGGTAAAACTAAAACAAATGATGCAAGGAGACATATTCCTGCAAACATTACGTTTCCTGGCGCTATAAAGGGGTTCATGAAGAAGAGAGCGAAAGAGAACCTTGGAACTCGCCTTTTACAAAAAAGCTTTATATACACCTGACTTCCTTCTGAGGCTGATTTTTTTTCTTCTTCTAGGTCTAGGGAATTAAAAACAGGCTGAATACAATTCAATTCGGCACCTGACACAAACAACACACACGCGTATGCACGCCTCACACACTCCACCTCACACACAGTCAAGAAATAGTTCCCAATCACATATCTCTCCACTGATTTGATGCGGAGAAAAAGCAATTTATTAAGCTGCCTCTTAGGAGCTGGACTCAAACTAAACTGCTACACTGGCCTACTTAGACACACACACACACACACACACACACACACACACACACACACAGAGGAGAGAGTTCTTTACTTCTTACCAATACACTCATTCACACTTTCATACAAATTCAGACTAATAACGCTTAAATAGCTCCCAGAAGAGCATCATCAGTAATCTGGCGAATATAGCAACTAATGGAATTTGCAATGCATTATAATTTGATGTGACCCAAACTGACACAAACCACCAATCCCCCTCCCCACACACACATACCAGCTGGTCCAAGGGTGGCTCTGTTGCTATACCTACAAGGAGAGGCAGCCAACTGTTCATGACAGGACCTAAACTTTCCTCTGACCTTTTCTTTCATTCTTTGAGCAGGTTTAACTAGGGCCCTATGAAATACATTTTATTTCTTTCCCAAAGTATGTTTTCTGTTTTAATTTTTCTGAATACTATGTTTTAAGATTTAAGCATATTTTGTCATCAGAAAAAGTGTCTAATCATGTGATAGTTGAATACAATTGCAACAATTCATAAGAAAATACAACACGACATTGCACTATTTATTGTTATTAATGAAAGTGTTTCACGTTCCGTTCTTTTGTAAAATAAAGTCCTCTGATTTTTCGATGACAAACAGGTGACCCCTCCCCCAGGTTACCCCTCAACCTGTTTTGTGCTCTGATTGGCTGCAGCTCCCCGACAGATATTTAAAGAGGCAGTAAGCGATTGGAGGAAATAAGATTAAAATAAGTAATTTTTATAAAACAATTGCTATATCCTGAAAGTAGTGCATGAGACAGATAATCTGAAAAAAAATCATGTGCCTCTGTGTCCTCCGGTGCTCCTAATAGCATCTGCAAGATTTCACAAAACGGAGGAAAACAACCAATCAGAGCCGAGCTGGAGTCTGCTGTCCAGCTGCCGTCTATGAGAGCCACAAGTCGATCACTCGCGAACTCCAACCAAACGGTCAAACTAGGCAGCACTGATCAAATATGAATCCATATTCTGTTACTGTAATCGCCTAAAATGTTTTCAGAAACATCTCTAGATTTTTGAAAGCCTGACAATAGAGCCATGAGGAGGTGCAGAAGTACTTGAATTACAATACACTGAAAGGTTATGATGGAATTTTTGCCCAATGATGCCAAAAAAATTCTGACTACTGAAGCTTTTACCTGCTAGGTGATGCATCGCCGAGCCTCCCGGCTCACGTTGGCTTGAACAGTGAGCATCAAGCCAACGACAAATTGCCTCTGGTCTGGGGCTTTTGTCATTTGGTATGAACTACGCAAGTTGTCTGAGAGGGCCTCTTCAACATTACTGTGTGTGTGAAGGAGCTGATCCTCGCTCTCGGTGAAACACCGACACAGAGAGCAGAGGAGAGAAGCAGCGTGCTCGTAAATGAAACCAAAACATAGCGGCATAGTTTTTTTTCTGTTCAGTCGGCTTAGGTGCTGTGAAAAATCTCTTATAATGGCGGGGGAAACCCAGATTTTTCATAAATTGCATCCACATTTTGGCAAATTCCACGATATTCCACGTTTTATAGCTGATTCCATTTTTATCATCAGATTCCGCAATTCCGTCCGTGTTTTCAACATCGTGGAAATCATAGGGACCTAAGCTTAACAATCCCAAGGAGGAGAGGAGAGGAAAGATGAAGGGAAACAAGCAGAGAGGAGAGGAATTGGAAATTATCCTGGTTCTAATGAAGGCAAGGTGTGTATCTCCGCCATGTACCAATATGTTAATTTAAGGGATTAAATTGAGAGCTGGAGAAAGGCGAAGGTGTGTGTGTGTGTGTGTGTGTGTGTGTGTGTGTGTGTGTGTGTGTGTGTGTCTGTGTGAAGGTGAGAATATGTGAGACAGAGTGAGAAGGGAAGAGCCAGATTGCAATGAAAGCAGTCAAGCAAAGAGACAAAAGCCCAAATCTGGTCTGATCCTCCTATATTAGCCTGAAATACTGCACATCACATACTCTCATTAACACACACAGATGCACACATAAATAACACAGACACGTGCGTTTTATTAACACTCTTGTAGACAGGGCGCACTAATATGATGTTGGATTCATTAGTTCAGTCATGCAACCAGCACAAAACCCTGTAGCAATTAACATCTGACACACACAACTTACCCAAAAATAAGTACAAACACACGTTCAATGGCGCATACATACATTTTTACTACACATCAATATGTGCAGACTCACTCACACACACACACACACACACACACACATACACACACATACACACACAGCAGCTCCTAATTTCATTCCACTAATACAGTCTCAGTATTTACAACCTGCTTGAGAAAACATGTCCCTGCTTAATTAGATTAAACAAGAGTGTGTGTGTGTGTGTGTGTGTGTGTGTGTGTGCGCGCGCGCCTGAATGTGTATGTGTGTGTGTCTACGCATGAATGTGTATATGTGTGTGTGTGTGTCTACGCCTGAATGTGTATCTGTGTGTGTGTGTGTGTGTGTGTGTGTGTGTGTGTGTGTGCTCATTTACATGCGTGGAACAACAGGTGAGGCAGGAAGACAGCGCTAGACAGCATAAAGAGAGATGGGGATAAACGGAGAGAGGGAGAGGAGGAAAGAGGGAGAGACTAGACCTTCATTCTCTATTCAGGGAGGTGGTGTAGATCGTTAGCTAAATAAATTAGAGCCTTGCGGCTGTGGATATCACACCGCCATATGTCAGGGAGAGAGAAGAGGAGGAGGAGGAGGAGGAGGAGGAAGTGGAGGAGGAGGAGGAGGAGGAGGAAGAGAGGGAAAAGACTGGCGGAGGGAAAGAAAAAAAAATCTGTTTGCTGCAGTAAGTGTGAATAAATACATACGAAGGGCAACAGAAACAGATGTGGCCTCAGCTAGGAGAAAACGTTGGTAAGGAGGAGAGGGAAGGCTGACGAGAGGAGAGGACAGGAGCTAATCCAGTAGAGTTGAACTGAGACCGGAGTTAAGCACATATGAGCTTGTACTCTGCCCTGGGTGCACACACACACACACACACACACACAGATAGGGAGTGAGAGAGAGATTAATAAATCAGCATAAAGCATTTGGATTAGTATAAGGGAGAGAAAGTGATGGTTGAGGCATTGGATGACCTTGTCATTGACTTGGCTAAGTAGACGACAAACTCAGCTATTAGAACTACAGGACCCCTAAACCCTAAAGAGTCGACCAGCCTTTAGCCAACTTCTGTCAAAAACTTCAAAAACTCTTTCTACCACTTAATCTATAATGGTGGACATTTCATTAATTACAGTGGTGACGCTGTCCTTCTTGTTGGAGCAATGAGGGTTGTTTTCATTCTTGGTAAAGTTATTATTTTTGGGGAGCATTTGCCCTCCAAGCCAGGATGTGACAATAATATAAATATGGTGTGGCCCACTGCAACGCACAACAAGAAATCATCTGCCTCACGTCAGGAATAAACACTCAACCTTTGTTGTAAAAGACTTTATATCTGGAATTAATTTGATTGCACTTCAGTTCAGCCTTTATTGAGAAAGTGGATGGTCCAAATTTAGTTATATAATGTGGTATTTTACAAATGCTATTCTCCATGCTCCTAGTTACTCTATCTTGTCTTGTCTTTGGATATATCTGGAAAGAAAGAATTAAAATCACTATATGTACTGAGCAGGATGTTTTACAGTTGAAAAACTTCAGTGCTCTCTAGTAGACAAACTATGTAATGGCACCACTATTTCAAAATTACCTAAAGTTTAGAAAAAAACTATATCTTTAGCATTTTTTCTACTGATATTTCTTGTAACTTATTAGCTGATATACAGCTTACACCAGTACCAATATATCTGTAACAAGCAATTTATCCGTGAGACTTTATACAGCAGACCCAAACCTAATTATATGTGAAATTTCATGTCCAAGTTACTCACTGACTCACTAGATAGCTACATTCTCCAATTATTTACCTACTTCCAGCCTTCTACTTCCTGCACAACATCAGTGCAAAACACTGAAAGACATGTCAGACTCAAGTGTGTCCAACACTGTCTTAAATCTTTACATTTCATTAACAGCCTGCAAAATAGGTCTGTGCATTTAATCGAATTTCAATTTCAATAAGGATTTTGTCTTCCAACGATTATGAAAACAAGATAATCAACATTTACTATAAATCCAGCGCACCCCTTTCCTTTACAGTGGTGCACTTTCACCCCGCTCGATAGGTCAGGGATGGCCCCTTGGTGTGGGAGGATCCCCTTGTGGGAACTCTCCCTGGCACTGGCTGGCCTTTGCCGGGCGTATTTCCTCCGCGGTTGTGTGCCGTGACCGACCGTAAATCGGCTTGGAAAGGCCCGGGGTGAAGGTGGCTCTTTGAAGCATTTTCTAATTCAATTTCTAAATGCATGGTGTTTCCAAAGTCAATGAGTACTCGTGTTAAATAATCGGGATTATGATTTTTGTCATCATCGAGCAGCCCTACTGCAAACTATTGGTAGAAAAAAAGTCCCTGAATAGGATGAGCGGTTACAGATAATGTATGATGGATGGATGGATCTCTGATTTAGTTCTTGACACAAAACTTGAGGATGTTGGAAGATGTGATTTAAAATGTAGCTACTCAAACCTAAATCACCTTCATTCATAAGGAAGAAAAAAATATCAAATCTGAGATGAATTAACATTAAATCACAGTAAATTATATCAAGCTGACTTGGAATGGTGGATCATACTGCCAAATTGTGTTTTCTAGGTATGAATCAAATCATCTAAGAGGGATAACTACGCATCCCTACTGGAAAACGTCATTGTGTTTTCACAGGACACTTGCTGGCAAATTAATTACTGTGCACGCAAATTCATCCACAGCGGTGCTCAGTTGAGATTACAGCAGTTCTACCCTCTGGCTTTCTTACCTTGACTTCCCTTATTTTCATTCTGTGTCTGTATTAAATACAAGGACACCACAATCAGGCAGACATGCATACACACACACTTGCAGACACACACGCTGCAGCAGCGCAGCATCTAGAGGGGATTAAACAGCTTAGACATTGATTAGACACACCTGAAGCCAGGAGGGAAGGAGGGTTCAACAGCAGAGGAGGCGGAAGAACGGCGGTGGATGGGGTGGGAGAGTGTGGTGTGTCTAAAAGCATGTTGGGAGGAGAGAGAACAGAGGAATGGGTGGAGAAAACAGGCGTCAGGGATGAGAGTGGGGGGAGAAAATATCACACGGACAGAACCAGGGTGTAAATGTCTTAGAACATGTCCTCTTGGATGGAGCGACTGGCAGAGGGAGATGGGAGAGGAGTGAGAATGCTCTCTGCACACACTGCCAGAGAGGTTTTAACACTCCTGTTTGTGGCCAAGGTGTGAAGACACCCACTCACGTAGATATTCCCCTCTCCCCATATATACATACAAACACACGCACAGTCAACACACTCCGAAGCAAAACCTCAGAATAGACCTTTTCTAGAACAATCAAAATTCTACCCACAACCATACGTACATGAAAAGACCAGAATAGAGCCTGGAGTCAATGATGCATATCCATGTCTATTTATAAAGTCCTGCAGCCTACACTGGATTGCAACACAAAGCAGCATTCCCCCTCTGCTTTTAGCTCTCTTGACTCCTCTATCCCTCCCTAGGTCCTCCAAGAACAGAGGAAAAAAGTTTTTTCTCTAAATGATACCCACTTTCTACTTCTTTGGCTTTCGTTGAAACATGTTGTGGAAGTGCAACTTCCCATATGGGCAGAGGGAGGATGTTAGGAAAGTCAAACACAGCGACAAAAACTGCAGAGTTTCAATTTGTGTGTACGAATAACGGGCAACGCTTTAATTTGCAGGTTCATTTCATGCTTCTTTCCAGCAAATTTGGAGTAAAAATCCCCAGAAATGATTGCCTTCCTATTAGGGAATTACTGGCCTGGAAAGTTCTCCATGCATTATTCCTTTTCTAACAGACAAACACCAGAAAGTTTTATTTGAGTTTCTTTGCTTGTTTTCTGCTTCTCCCTTTCCTCACATTTTCCTACGAGACTTGTTTGAAAAGTGGAGAGCTGCAGAAATTATCCAGTTTCCCTTTTCTTCTAAACACTTGTATCACAACTTGTGTACACAGAGTACACGTCGACACGCACAGCAGTATAAAATTAAGGTTATATAGCCTGACATTCATGGGCTTAAATGAATGAATTCATGAGTTATTTGTTAACTTATGGATGCTCCGACTGTGAGCAGCTGGTAAACGCTGTGAAGTCTCTGAGAGCAGATGTACTTAAGAGACAATCATAAACATTTATTCACTTAATCACACATACATACAGACACACACACATATGCTACCGTGACCCAATTTGTTTATGCATATTTACGGTTGGTCGCCTGCAAGGCCCCCATTTACTCCTTCGTGCTTTTACCTCTTTATCACAGAGAGGAAAATGATGGCTAATGTACTTATAATCTGATGATGTGATTATATAACTACTGCTGCTGCTAATCTAACTCTCTCTCTCTCTCTCTCTCCCTCTCTGTGCCTTTCTCTAGGATGATCAGTGATTTATGTCTTTAAAAGGAAGTATAAAACCAAAAGCAACGGGTGAAACGAACTGTGAGATTAAACTAACCCTCCTCCACGACTTCCTCTTTCGCCCTCCTGAGCTCCCTCTCCCCTCCTCTCTAAATTATCTGAGAGCTGTAATTAAAAAGTGCACTTCGGTTCTTGCATAGTGCTAACAAGGGCCAAAACACACATACGAATACACACACACTAAATTGGCGATAGTTGAAGCTCAACTAATCATCTGATTCCATGCAATAACGAGTGGTATGAAAAAAACATTCTGTATTAATATAAGAATATATATATATATATAATTACTGTAATTTACCATAGTGTGTGTCTCTCAATATGTTGATTCGCAGCCTTAACTCTATCCTCTCTAATGAACACAATTCTATCTGTATGTAATAGTCAATGAATCCAACAATAAAAAGATGAAGATCTAAGATATAAACTTCACTCCAGTGCAGAAAAGACGCCGTGGTTCCTCATTTCAGAAACAGCTCTGAGCTGATTTTGTAGCCTACATGAAGTCATATTTACTGTCACCTTCTAGCATTAAATTTACACTTCAACGGAAATCCTTGTAAAACCTGTTTACTCACACACAGATAATGGTGCTCTTGATGATTTAAGATTATCATATGATTATCCAGTAGTATAATCAGAGAACCAGTTTCTGGAGTTCACAATGTGTCTAACATCAAGGAAAACATTCATCCCAGCGAGATAACAAGCTAACCAGATGCAGCTTCATCCTCCTTAGCTACAACTCAATTACTTATCAGCAGTCGGCAAACCATGCCGTGCTGATCCACCCAAACAAATAATCCAGGTTCAAACAACAGCTAAAGTCCCTAAGACAAAGCTATTGAGGTTTATATTGCCAGTCATGTTGCATGTCTTGCGACTCTCAAAAGTTAGCTACAGTTTGTAACACCTGCGTGGATGTGCCAGTATAATCCCATCATTATAACTGTGGAAAAGAGTCCCACCTCAGTCTCAGAGGTATTTATTGTAAAGCAGAAAGTACATCCTACCTGTCTCTTCCCCAGCTCCTCTGGAGACGCATAAAAAAAAAACTCCATTTTGTCAGCCCCATCATTCAACCCCATTCATATTTGTTATCAAATGCTTCAAGCACATACTGTGCAGTTTCCTTTGAAAGTTTTACAATAGCTTTGCTACACTGGCTTGACAGATACCAGACTATTCAATCCCAGTTCCAATTATAAGCATCAAGAACAACCAGTGTGTTCTTATGATGTGTTCATCATCTTGGTGGAGAACAGACACGTAAAACTGCATCGCTAAGAAACAAAAATGATTCTCTCTTGCATTGCTCGGTCTGCAGCTCTCGAAAACTGACTGCTGTCTTCACCCAAAACATTTTTTTTTAAATAAAAAATCACCTCCAGTCTGCTCTGCTCTACAATAATACATGCCTAAGTTGAATTGTGCAATCTATGATTAGACTGTTATCAGGCCATATAGGCGTTATCAGTCGCTATAAGCACCATAGATGTGGGTTAATAGGGTCCTACTAAACCTAATATTAGGTTTTATCATCTATTTACATGGTAGATCACCGAAAGAAGGTATAAAAGAGCATGACAGCAACCTCTAGCTACCGTTGTATTTATGAAAGGAGCATAATATTTCCTCAACCTAAAGAAGCCTTTTTGTTTGTGTTCAAAACATATAGTTTCATTCAGTTTTAAGTTTCAGAACGTGTCGCTTTTAAGTTTCGCTTTCAGTTTTACAATATAGTAGGCTCAGTAGACCCCTGTTGACCTACATCTAAAGTGCGTGGAGCGAACAATAACACCGATTTAATGGCCTGATAACAGTCGAATCGGGTGGAAGAAAGTGGAAAAACATTATTTAAGCAGATTTCATTTATAAGATCCCCAATCCATTGGGTCTGACATCGGATAAGCCTCTGGGGGCAAGGGGCTATATTTTTGGGCTTCCGGTGTAGCCAGCGGATATCCGGGCCAAGACTTCCTTCTCTGCTGCTCATTGTTTTCACTCCAATTAGCAACTTGAGATGGGAGACTGGAGTTGGAGTTAAGAGACGACGTGTACGACCAGATTGATTCACAAGTAGCCAGTTTACAAGCTAATTTTAAATCAATGAAAAGCTAAATCATTGTCGGTAGCTGGTGGGTGCTAGGGCTGACCTGAATGTGACCTCTAAATCAGTATTTGAATGCTTTGGGGGAGGAGTTTTGTTTTTTTTTTTTACATGTATTATTAATGTATGTCTACATTTAAGTATGTAATAATAATGTATGAATCCCAAAATAGCCCATGAAAAAAATGGAATAATCCCATAACATTATTCATTATTCATATTCAACATTCATTTTTATTAGTTATTCTCGGAGGTGCATTTGTGGACAGTAGTGCGGCAGCAGCATTGAAACGGTGGAGATGAAGACAAACAGACAGAAGAACATGTCAGCCTACTGCGCTCTGCCACGCCACGCCACGCAGCTTTGAATACCTTTGAATAATTCTCACAAAAGCTTCAAAGCCCCAAAAATGGTATAGGGGACAGCCCTCGTGGGTTCCCATATTGCATTTCAGCCAATGCGTGCACATGGAAACCAGAAAGCTTCCGATGCCAAAAAACTTGTCCCGTTGCCTACAGATTCTACATGTGAATGCAGAATCTGTGTCTAGAGATTATAAGATCCCCGATCAGAGCTGATTTGACAGGTGTAACTGGTATTGATTAGATGCCTATGGTTTGTTACAAAATGTAAAGCGGCATTTGTACTACAGTGCTAAAATCTAGGCATTAACATCAATCACAGACATGGCAAATTCCATGAAAAACAACTGCTGAATCGGGCGGCATTCACAAGTATGTATGTAAACTTAAAATAAAGTATTCATTGTGTTTTTAACCTTGAATTGTATCAAAGGAACTCTCCTCACAAGTAATAATAACTGCCACTTCAGAGAACCTGGCCAGTTTCTTTGTACAAATATCATATTGACAGAAACAGAGAAAAAAATGTTCCACACCATGTAAGATTAAATTATGTTAAATATATCTGTACTTGAATGAAGTAGTACTGAGGAAAAAGCCACTTAATTCTCCGGGCTCTCAGCCTAGACGTTTAAATCCTAACCATATAATAGTATGTGTGTGATGTGTGTTAGTGTCTGTGTTTGGATAAGAGCTGTTAAAATGTATTGATTGTAGGCCAGCAGCAGAATTAAAGAGCCAGAGAGAGAAAAGTTGGGCCGAGGCTTTTTCTCTGCTTACAGAAATCTAATATCTGTCGTCGCTCCTGCTGCTGTGGGTTTACGGTTTTGATAGCATGCCTGTTTACAGTTTTATGGTTGTGTGTGCGTTCCATCTACAGAGGATGAGATGCGTTTATAGATGCGGCGCATGTCTACACAAAAGTGCTGCGCATCAACAAAAGGGTAAATCCACCCACGTGAACGCACACGCTTATACACTGGAGAGCATTATAGCTTCAAGACCTTTATACCCCAGAGAAACAACCCCCTCACACACACACACACACACACACACATATACATGAAGTTGAGGAACAAACTTCCACATCCAATTATTAATAAGTGTGTTGGCTGTTGAAATAAAACATTCAAACACAGGCTAGCACTTTAGTAATTGTGCTCATAAAGTGGCAACATGGTGTGACCAGTGAGGTGCCATCCTTCTGCTTTAGTGGAACCTGTGATTGCAGCCCGGTATGCCAGCCTCCCTGGCTGCCTGTGATTGGGTGATTGAAGTAGACTAATGAATGACTGCGTGAAGAAGCCGGAGACTTATTCTGGTCTGATTAATGTGTTTTCCTCAATGCCAATTAAACACTGATTACACAAATTAACAACTCTGGGCCACCATAATCACTAAGTGCTCACACAGGGACTGGCGTTGATGGAAAGAGCTGCAAACACACACACACACACACACAGCTGTAAGGCACCACACCCCATTTGTCCTTCTATCCTTGCCCAAAGCCCCGTCAAATGCTGCCAGGCCTGGCAGTTGTTATAACCTAATGCTTTTAGCTGCATGTCGTCCAAGATAGAGTTACCAACCACATTCACCAAACACCCTCTTCCCTGACTCACTCGATCTCTCGCACACAAACGAGGAAAAAAAGCCTTCACCCAGAGCCATGCAAGAGAGCACATACATCAGGCCTCAGACAGACAGCTGGTGCCAAAGGGTGCAGTTAGTGGATCCCCCCTCTGGGATGGGTTACCACCCTCTTCCCCTTGTATGGAGCCAGAGGGAGAGAGAGGGACAACGAGAAGTGAGATTAAAGGGAAGGAAATAGGGACAGGAGAGGGGAAGGCTGAGGGTGGGGGGGAGTGACAGACAGAGCAAGAGATGGGAGAAATGAAAAAGGAAAGTTTCTGCAGACTGAATGCAATGTGACACCACAGAGGGGGGGGGGGAGATGACAGCATGGAAAGACACAGTCAGTCCATGAGGGGAGAGAGAGCACGGGAAAGAGTGGCAGAGGGAGGGGAAAATGAAAGAAGATTTGCAAAACTCCTTGAAATTTGGAAACCACTGGAAGTGTAAACCTCATATGCTCATATACTCTCTCCCTCGTAGGGCTGCACGATTATGGTCAGAATGATAATCACGATTATTTTGATCAATATTGAGATCACGACTATTTATCACGATTATTCATTGATATAAGGGACAAAATATTTTTACTGCAATTTCACATTTAAAAAAACAGAGCACTGCTTTCACTTCCATGTTAAGCTACATTCCAACCGTCAAAAACTCCAAATGTTAACCTTTAACACAGTACTATGCTGTATTGACATCTATAGTGGTTATAAAAACACACAATTTAAATAATTAGGACATAAATGATTGCATTTTTATTTGAATATTTGCTGCGATTAAAATAATCTTAGCATCGGTTCTAATTGTATATTATAAGCTGCTTAGAGCTGGTGTTCGGAAGTTAAACAGGTCATAATTCCCTCTCTATTATCTATTTTATATTTCTGTGAAAACATCTCCTACAAACAACTAGATTTATTCAAGTTTCTTGCCAAAAACAAAATTTTACAAGATTACATTTGAATGCATCATGATAGGGTTATAATTTACCATCGCCCAATACTCATTTTTACTGAGTAGAGTTTGAACGCATGTGCTCCGTGCTGTCGGCAGAGTGGCCACTGTGATGACTCTGAGCAGCATGCTTGACATTTTTAAGGTTGTTCCTCCATGGCTTATTTTGGACTTGACAAATTGCAGCCTTATGTCTTCTTCACTTACACTGAATAACTTCCACACCGCCGACATATTGTGCGTGTGACGTTGCTGACTGTGCCGCTTTGTGCTGACGCAAAATCATCATGTGGCGACTACCCATGTGTATGACCGGCAAAAAACTTGGATATATGAGACTGCTGAAAACGGGCCGGCTTCTGTCAGCTGCTGACTGACGGTTCATCTCTAGCTGTTAGTTTAGGAAGCGCTTGATTTATGCAGCAGACTTTCCTATGAGCGGAGCACGCATTTAAAGCGTCAATATTGCAGTCGATCATGTTCATTTAATAGTGGGAAGCCACAATCATGATCGTGATTAATATTTGATTAATTGTGCAGCCCTACTCTGTCGTAATGCCTGTCATCACATTTTTCAGTGTGTACCAACGGTGTGTGTTCTGTCTGTGTGTTTTGACAGAAAAATGAAAAATTAATACTGTTATGATTGTGCTAACATGAGAAAAAACACTGACCATTTTAAACTTGTATCTTGCTGTTTGGTCAGCACATAAACCTGCCTTTGGTTTATGTGTTCAGTTAAGTTGTGTGTGTGTGTGTGTGTGTGTGTGTGCCTTTTATAAGCATGTGTGTATGTGCAACACAATGCATTTTACTGTTTCAGCAGAATTGTGCAGCAGAAAATTGAAAAACTGGAGAATAAAACAGTTTTTCTCCACCCAAGTGGATCCATATACAGTCCTCATAAAACCATATGTGTGTACACTGTGTTGTTTGTCCTTGTGTGTGTCCGTCTGTGTAACTTTAATAGCTGCTGTACTCTGCTTTTGCTCACAGTTGGCTTATTCATAAATGATCTTAATTTTGAGGATACATTAGCTCAATATGTTTCTCATTGTGTTGGGGAGTCATTGCTTTGGGCAATTATGACGATACGGACAAATAAATTGACCTTGTATTACGTACAGTATTGTTCCTTCACCAACACGCACATAAACTAAACTTCCTCCATCTCCCTCGCTCTATTCATTTGTGACAATATTTGTGTCTTATGTCTGCTGTGTGAGCGTGACTGTGTATCTGTGTGAGAAGAGAGAAAGGGCCAGCTGTGTCATTATACAAGCCTAATACGTCCATGATGCAAGCTAATTAGATTTAGACTAGCAATGGACAGGAGGACCGTGAGGTGAGAATAGAGGGGGAGAAGGAAAGTGTCAGAGCGACACAGAGAAAAAGAGAGGGGGGGGGGATTGAGAAACTCTTTCAGCAGTGATTTGTGTTGAGCGCGTTGAAAGCAGGTGGTTTAAAAGCCCATTCACACACACAAACACACAGCAATTATCCAGACACCTGATGCACAAAAACGCTCGGATACATAACGAACACTCACACATAGCCCACACACACACACCCTGATGAGCAAGTGACATCCTAATAAGCCACCATGTCAGATAAAGTGACTCTGAAAGCACATAATAAAGTAGACTTTGCCAAGAAGTACTGAACAGTAAATCCCAAACCCAAACACACACAAATAACACACACACACAAGCAGACACACGAAGGCTATTCAAGGTGTGTTTGCCGGGCATGAGGAGCTGTTTAGAAATGATGGTAGCAGTAATCAGCATAATGTTTGCCTCGAGCCGTGGACTGACATTTAGAACAGTGGATTATTGGAGCAAAACCCACACACCGCCTTTCAGTGAACACTATCATATTATTACAGAGAACTATTATAGATTGCTGTTATAATACCAGTGTTACACGGGCCGCATGAGAATTTGTGGTTTCACCGTGCGAGTCAGACCTTGTTCTGTCCATGCGTGACATATTTACCATAGATTGGTACAAATTGGCTCTCAAAAACTGAGCAGGTGGGTGGCTGTCCATGAATGCAGGACAAAGAGCAGAGCTGAGCCCTGCGCTGGCAGTAAACAGTCCTCATGGCTTCACTTAAAAAAATCATGTCAGGGACCTGGAGTACTGTTGGACAGGCGAGGTTGTCCTATTGAGAGCCACACAACATTTTCAATGACATCTCAAGCGCTGAGGGCAAAATGTAGTGTGACTTTGAACATATCAATCGCAGGGTTTCCTGGGGAAAATATCAATTACTGTAGCCAATAATCTGTCTTTTCTTGTGCAGTGAATGAATGTTTTACCATGACTCATTATATGTGAGGAGGAGCTTTGCTTTTCTCCCATATCAGCTAATCTCAAGTACTGTCCAAAATCAGTACACTCATTGTGGGTTCAAACACGATTCAATACTAACCTTTGAGAACTGTTAAACCTGACTAATTGTACACCTTCATCTGTTGTAGGCCCTGAGGGAAGGCGAACTGAGCTACTTCATCAGTTATTGTATCAGAACAGCTCACATCAAATCAATTCAGCACTATGATAAAATCTCAACAACAATGATATACTGGCCTCGATTTTCTAAGTCATTTTATACAATTACAGCGTTTAGAAGTGGAAGCACGACCGTGAAACAGCGGGGCACAATGTGGAGAAGGTTTGGATCAGGACGAGTATATTATTAGTAGTAGCAGGACTGCAGTATCAGCAGGTGGAGTTTGTGTGAGCCTCAATAAGGGCCAATCACATCAGCTCCTCTCATCCCCTTTATAAAGAACAGACAGTTTAATGGGCCAAGCGGAGATTCGAGGCCAGCTGCTGTGAGGAAGTCACAAATATTACTCTGTAGCTGCCCAAATATTAACATACAGGAACTCAAATATGCTTTCAAGGGCAGGCAATGTCCAAATTGAGTTGAATTTACATTTCAAAAGGAATCGAAATAACAGTTCAAGTGAAGTAATATTAGAATAAAATTACATCAATGCACTTTGGCAACAACTGTAGTAACTCGATGTATATCAAAAACAAAACTGTCTGTTGCCTATAATTTTACTTACTGATTTAAGGATGCATTCAGTTAGCCATATCTGGGTATATTTACACAATGTCAATAAAGATATCACAGCAAATACACAAAGAAAACAAGGATGTTTTCATGATTACATGCAACAAACTCCTACCAGGGTTGGAAATTTATTTTTTTGCACAACTGCCACTGTGGCCAGTGGATTCCAAAATCTACCAGCCATTCAAAAGATTACCATTGCTTTTTTGGCTAATGAATGAAGCAAATGTTGCAGCCACTTGCATATTTTACCAGCATTTGGCTGGTGGCTGGTGCTTACTTCCAACCCTGATTCCTACCCAAGGTAGGACTGTAAGACAATAGGGCTGTCAAAGTTTACGTAATAATTACGCATTAAATGTAAATTAGTTTTAACACCACTAATTTCTTTAATGCATTAACGCAATTCATATTTTGGAGGTTGTAGCGGGCTCATTTTTAAAGCTAGAGTGAAGATACTGGTATCATATGAAACTAAAAAAATTAAGGAATCCATTGGCCGTGTCATACTAGCTTGCCACGAAGGAGTTTAAATAACACTCCAAACTTACGCTAACTTTTGATGAGGAAAAACTGTCATGGCCATTTTCAAAGGGCTCCCTTGACCTCTGATCTGAAGATATGTGAATGAAAATGGGTTCTATGGGTACTCACGAGTCTCCCCTTTACAGACATGCCCACTTTATGATAATCAAATGCAGTTTGGGGCAAGTCATAGTCCAGTCATCACACTGACACACTGTTGTTGCCTGTTGGGCTTGAGTTTGCCATGTTATGATTTGAGCATATTTTTTAATGCTAAATGCAGTACCTGTGAGGGTTTCTGGACAATATTTGTCATTGTTTTGTGTCGTTAATTTATTTCCAATAATAAATATATACATACATTTGTATAAAGCAAGCATATTTGCCCACTCATGTTGATAAGAGTATTAAATACTTGACAAATCTCCCTTTAAGGTACATTTTGAACTGACAAAAAATGTGCGATTAATCGCGGTTAAATATTTGAATCGATTGACAGCCCTAATTTTAAGTTAACACTAACTCAATAAAATGAAAAAATTCCCATCACACCTTAGCGAACCATAAAGTCACCTTTTATATGTGCTGACATAAGTATCCAATTAACGCTTATTTAAAATGTAGAAAAGCAAGTAACTCCCCCTATGTGTGAGGCTGTAAACTCTTTACACAACACAACTGATCTTGGCTAATAATCGTCTTTATAATGAAATTGACTACACCATAAACTTTTGATGGCTTACAAGGTACAGCAGCGTCCAACAACCTGGCAGCTCTGCATACTGCTACTGAAGAACAAAGTGATTCTCAGGGAAACACTGAGTATCATCATTCAAAAAACGCTCCTGTCGAATCAGCTGGCTCATTTGCGGTCTTTTGTCTCAAAAGTGATCCGTTTGATAAATTTCATGTCCTTTTTCATAAGAGGAGATAATTAAATGTAAAATTCATTAAAGATTGCGTTATTTGCTGTCATGTGGAAGCAGCACAAGATGCATGGTGTTATCTCTAGTGAGGGCCTGCATGAAAAATGTAATTTTACTTTCCAATTAGTACGCTGGAAGTAAAGCCTACCCCTGCATTATCAACACTACAGCACCAATGCATAGATTTTTTCAAAAAGAATATATATATACATGTTATAAATATGTTGTGTGCAATGCAATACTGTACATTTTTCTGACAATTCTACTCTTTACTTTATAATAATGAAATTATTTTCTGTTGCTAGTTCGTATTGCGGACACAAATGTAGATACAGAAACCTTTCAGAGATGAATGTCAAGCCCAGTGGAGTGATACGTTGACAGGTTGAAAACTCAAACAAAACACTGAGTGGCATCATTGTTAACTGTGATGAGCACTCTGCTGAGTCAAACGCAACCATCATACTAAAAACACAGCTGAGCCACCGGGTTGAAATATAACTCTAGAAGACTGAGGGTGTGAGAGTGTCTGTATGATTGTGTGTGGGTGTGTCATGATGCGCTCACAAACTCTACAGCAGCACGACACAGGGTGCTACTGAAGGGTTTGCATCAACAGACAAACAGGATAATTAATTTCTCTCTTTCGCTTCAATGCTTTCATTTTATTTCCATTTGTTTGCCTTTCTCTCTTTCTGCTCCCACATCCACAAGATAAAGTGAATTCCTGTGAGGGATGACTTGCGATTCAATCCGCACACACACACTTCATTCATTTCACAACAGGATAACAAAATGTCTGTGAGAATGGTGTGTGTGTGTGCACTTAATGAGATGAATGTACATGCACCGCCCCCTTCCCAATTACAGAGAGTGGAGGAGAGAAATAAGTGGTAGAATCAAGAGAAAGATGTAACACAGGGAGGGACACAATTGGAGAGAAAGATCAAGCAAGAAAGAGGGGAATTAGAAGAATGGTAAAGAAGAAAATAGATAAAATGAGTCCATTAGCCAACAAACTATGTTCTCTCTACTTAGTTTTTCTCTTTAAGAAACTCACTTCATCTGTCTTGACTAAGTCTCTTAGTCTTTTCATTCTGTGCCGTCTTCTCTCATCCATCCATCTGCTCCAGTGACCTCATAACTGACAACCTATTCTCTCTGTCCACCTTCCTCCTCTTTGAATTACGTATTTTCTCTCTTTGATTACTTTTCTTCTTAGCAGCATATTTTCTAATCCATATGTGCCTGTTCATTTCCTCATCCATCAATCAACGCCACCTTTCTTCTCCCTTGTTAGATGAATCAGTTCATCCTGATCATTATCTGCTCAACCCCATGTCAATCAAAACACGGATTTCAGCACATAGGAAAAATGCATGCACATTGGGGAGATATAAACTAATCAATTTAGGCTATTCATTTAAAAGTGTCATGCTAGTAATCATCAAATACAGTGACACATTACTTTTAACTAATATTGGTGGCTCATCTACGGCTCATCTGCGTCTAAATAAGATTAATGGATTGTATTCACCAGTAGTTTAAAACATTACATGTCCCTTATAAATTAAAAGAAAATACCAAAAAAGCAAAATTGCTGCACATGGACATTTCATTTACACAGTTCGGGACCAAACCAGGCAGTCGTTAGTGCAGATGTCCCGTAAACCCTGATCCCTTTTCAATGCTTTGTATATTGTTATCCTTTACACTGCGTATGTCAGATGTTAAAGTGCGTAGCTGAACAGAAGTAGCTCATTTCCTGTTGCACAGTTTGTTTCCCCGAATACTGAATAGCCTTGTTTGCATGTTTTTTTTTATCTTACGGTACACGTGATCGACATGGCAGTCCTGTATTTGTGCTGGAAGCGATCGACACAGTAGTAAACAACTCTGTGCTTCAGTTTCTGTGGGAATCAAAACGAGCGCGATCGGTTCCTGCATCGCTCGCATTGTGTCGGAGAACATTTGCATTTCTCCTGTAGCGCCGTTGGGTGCCTTTTAAATCTCTGTACAGTAGCTCAGCAGGCGGCGCCATGCTGCAACGCCAGGTCACATTCACAAAGAATAGCACCATAGCAGCCGGTTCCACAGGGCAGAACACATCAGCACAGTAATATTAGCTAAGTAGAACTGGCTGGTGCTGTGAAGGGAGAAAACTAGCAGGTATAACTATAGCCTAACCATATGTCTTGACAAAACGTGATTGGGGTTTGTTCAGTTTGTTTATAAGAGTCAGGTCATACAGCTGATGGTGTGCACAACTTCAGCACTAATGCAATACTACTTAATTTTTGCAGAAAGCCTCTTATCCCTGCATGAAACTCCAGAGAAGGAATTAACGCACTGGGGTGTACATGTGAAATTACAACTGCAGCACCGCTGTGCAAAAACCTAAACCACTGATCTGATTTGGGGCCTAACTGAGAAGGTGGTTATAAAATAAGAAGAATTAAAAAAAAAAAATACAAATAATTTTTTTCCTCAATTGAGTCCATATTCTGTTTTTAAAATATATGCTCTTGTGCAACACAGTGTGTGTTTATATATATGTATATATATATATATATATATATATATATATATATATATAAATATATATTATAGCTATCAGTGCAGCACTTCCAGTTCCTTACAAGATGTCAATCTGAGTCGAGACAGACAGGGAGATATAATCACATCACAGTGTATTTACAGGAAATGGAGAGAAAATTGATTTGGCGCTGTTTAAGTGCTGCCTGCTTATAGAAGGCATTATTTTTATGAATTTTATAGTCCACCCTCCTGCGTATATCACTTTCAAAACCGTTCAAAAAAGTCATTATGTTCTTCAAGCCATTTTAGATAACAAGCACTTTCAAAGGCAAAGCCAATAACTGGCCATCAGTCTGCAAACAGAGGAGTTCAGACATCGTATCATTGATGAGGCAGATACCAACATGCAAAACAGCAGTTTTTCTTTGGCAGTGTGCTGCACACGCTGCACATATACATCTAGTACAAACACACCACCACTTTTTGATTCTGGCCATATACACACACAAAAACACACACTTCTGTAGCGCAAGCCAAGTATCCATACTGCTGGCTGGCTCCTCACAGAGGTGTGCCCACCTCTAGCTTGGATCAAAGGACTAAGCTAAAAACCTCTGGCCAGACACACACACACTCAGACACACACACACACATATATAGTACAGTACTTCCTGTCTGTTCCTGGATGAGATCAAAAAGGGTCTTTTTTGCTCAGCGCCTATAGCATAAATCACCATACGCAGACAAGTGTGCACACACAAACACACTCACACACCGCCACCCTCTCAAACACCTGTGGCAGATCAAACGCATCAAGCTGAGAACACACACCTGCAGCAGGGTGAAGCCCTCGGACTGAACACGTAAATCATGCTGCTCTAATACACACACAATGATGTAGACTTCTACTCAACCCAGCCTGACCTCAGTAATATTCCGTGACTATGCAAATATCTCATTCAAATTGCTTGATGGCTCCACCACAATGAAAACATACACAAACAAATAAAGAGCCTCAGCCAGGTGCATTCGGTACGGGGAGCACGGAGAAGGGAGGGTGGGGGGGGGGCACGTTTGATGTTCTTCCACTGAACAATCTTCACTCTATATCACTTCACGCCCTGCGAATGTCACAGTAAAAATGACTACAGCCACACTGAAAGCAAAGAGGAAAAGTGAGACACAGAGGAAAAAAAAGAAGCAGCGAGAGATGAACTCAGAGAAAGTGCAACGACTCAAAGAGAGACAACCTGGGGTATGATCCACTGGAAGGTTGCCAGTTTGAATCCACTGAAACATTCTCGATTGAGGGAAAGAGAGTCACTTTCTTCCCCTCGCTGTGAGACCGCTCTTGAGCCTTCAACTAATCTAGTGCTGCCACAAAATGACTGGCAGTACAAGGCTGGGGTTTTAAAGGCATTTCCCAGGTGTTAGGAAAGAGAGAGCGAGAGAGAGAGAGAGAGCGCACGTGTCTCTCTGATGTATCTCCAGCCACCTGCAATTTTATTTCCACCAGTTGTTCGTGTAAATAGGAATCTGTTCCTAGATTGCCTTCTGTATGTCACACAAGAACCTGACATCTGTGATATTTCAACGTCTAAAATGTCGTTACCTTTTGGGATTCCATAAATCCAAAGTTTAAACTGAGTCAGTACTCCTGTACTAAATATTCTCTTCACACAGATGGACTGTGAAGTGTGGGTAAAATGTCATATTATACTTTCATAAACCGTCAAAATATTATCAGAAACAGAGTGAATCTAGCTTTAAAATCGCAAGTTCCGTTAATGCGTTAAAAGAAATTAGTGGCGTTAAAACAAATTTGCATAAACGTGTTATCATCTCATTAACTTTGACAGCCCTAGGATAAACCTCTGAATATTATTTCCATATGTATTCTATTTATATAGTAACTCATGTATGTATAGAGAACACATTGCTCATACGCATGACACATTATGTACTGTAATAATTAAATCGGTTTGTAAGCTCTATCAGGGAACACTAAGGCACAGCATGTAACACTTTGACTATTATATCTGCAATATTATAAGCTGTCACTGACTGTAGGGATACTCATTATAAAGCAAATTCATTTTCTTGTGTATAGCCTGCTGTGTGTGAAATCTGCTTTACAATATCTGCTGCTTACAATGAATTAATAAAGCAGGATGATAAGTGTATCTATTCAGTGTCGTTTAAGGATACATTGCTCACAATATCAGCTCCACCCTACCAGTTAATCAGATTCAAAACGACTACTGTACATGATCGCGACAGTTTGGTGTTATGGTGCTCGTTCTTAACCTGATTTTCCTGTTTCAGAGAGAAGAGAAAAAAAAACGGTTGTGACAAGCAAGTTTATGCAAAAAAGAAAAGATGCATTGACAGTGTTTTACTAAGGTCTGATGAAAATGATTTTTCACGTAGATAAGCACAGGAATAGTTCAATTATACTACTGATGTCGGATATGAAACGCAATATTCTCACTCTTAGTCAAATGTAGTCAATGAGGTGCTTTTTTCATGAACCTCTATTTCGAGCAATCATAAAAATACAATAACTGTACACAAAAGTTATCTGAAATCGCTAAACAACTATTCTTGTTAACATCTGTTAACATCTATCTCACTGTACTAAGTGGTCTAAATGTGGCCATGGGGAGGAAGGCTTGGAAAAAAGGAAGTAAATTGCTATCATGGGTATGTTTTTCTTGAGAAATATGGTGATAAATACGAAATATTTAATATAAGCATGGGACATACAGTACACAACCTGCAGTATTTGGGGCAAAGTAAGTTTCACAAACACTTTTCCATATGTGCAACCCATGTAATTATTGCCTTGATTAAAGATTAATCGTCATGCAGAGGTCTGTGATCCTTTGTAGAGCCCATTCGGCTGTACACAACTTTACGCTGCTTAATGCTATCACTGGGTTCAAAGTTCTTAATACCATTAAGCCCCATAAAATTTACTACATGTGATGAAACTGTCACAGTGGCTCTTGGTTTCATTTATTAGTTCTTGTCTCATCTTTCTCTCGCTGCAGCTTATTTCAAAACACCGAAAATACTTGGAAAAAGACATTACTATTCATCACACATGGGTTATCTCAAAAAGAAAGAACAAAACAGTGATATGATATAAAAATATTCTCGCTTGTGTCAATGTGCACGTTTTGTTTGACATTTTTAGATATATACAGTATACGCTATACCCCTTTCACATATGACAAGGTGTTTTGTGACTGTGCTTTATTTTTTGACTTGCACTTTTGGTTTCCTTGCTTTTCTTGTCTGTTTTATCAGATGCTGTGAGAAGTAAAGGCCTCAAAGGTCTCAAACAGGAATAGTCAGCCAAAAATAAAATTACACAAAATATGACAAACACAACGGATTGCTGGTCAAGGTTTTCGGGTGCCTCTCTTCTCATAAAATTTGCACATTTGATTACCTTTCTAGGAATAATATTTAAATATACACATGCACTTGTATCTCTGTATACAGTTTCAGCGCAGGTACACAAGTCATGCAGTAAATCCCATCTTTGTGAAGCTTATAATGTTGTCTGTTGACGGGGAGGTTTTGATTAAGCTCGTAGGTTAGCAAGGGTGTATTATAGGTAGGGATGCACCGATTCAACTTTTTCAGTCCCGATACCGATAGCGATACCTGGGCTTTGGGTATCAGTCGATACCGAGTACCGATCCGATACCAGTGTTTAATTAATAAGCTGTATGACTCACTGTGTGAAAGTGACTGGGATCATTCCTTTATGTGTAAGGAAACATCAGGCTGGACTTAAACATCACCTTCTTAACTTTGTAAAACTAAATGTAGCAAATGAATACATAGATATAAATGAACTGAACTGTTAGTTATTATTAAAATAACAAATCGTACACCAGAAACTTGGTAAAAAAAATCTAAAATGAACAGGAATTATTGACATTAATTACAATTCAAGTGTAAACCTTTTTAATGCAGCAACAAATTGGTCAAAACTTAAACAAGAAATAAAATGACAGTATGTAATGCATAAAGAATATAAACTTAGAAATTAATTGAATAGATTGGCCCCATTGTTACGATACCTGATCCAGCTATTTAGTCAGTATCGGCCCAATATCCGATCCGGTATCGGTGCATCCCTAATAATAGGACTATGTTATATTGGCAGATGTTTCTATTTCCATTTACATACAATTCTGTATGAAAGGCTGTGATGCATCCTCTCTATCCACTATATTTCCTTAATACAAAGTTACTGAGCTGCCAACCGTATCTTTTAGTTATCGGAGCGGTATTCCGTCGAATTAATGCAAAACTGGGGAGCCATCATGAAACCAAAAAATATAAAATATAAATTTCTCCCTTTAATTTCTGTTTTTAGTACACAGGATGAGTAATTTACAGAGCAGATATCTATGCTGTAGTTTTTATTTCAGTTCGGCATTAATATAACTTATTTATACAACTAGCTAATTTAATTGGGTTATAAAACTGCAGTAATATTCAAACATTTATTTCAAGTAAATGTGTTGTATTTCCATGAAGGTGTGAGTGCAGCAGATCCTTTATTAACTGCAGTCTGCTAAGCATTCACAATGTCACTCCTCAACAGTGAAAATAACTTTTCTTCAGACTACAACTCCCTGTAGCCATTCTGCTTTCACAATAGCCAGAGGTCCTATTAAATTAGAGTGTAACCGTACAGCAACATCCAGAGTCTTGTTTTGACTCTTCCTGACTTAACTTAGTTAGATCCCTATTTAGCGAATTCAAACAATATTGCTTTATTACTTTTGGGCGCAGTGAGAGCCCTCAGGCAAGCTGCACAAAACCTGCATTTGTAGGTCACCATCTTGTTTAATTCAACGTTTCAAGATGTATGTAAGTATTTAACATTAAAGCCAAATGTCAGATGTTCGACATTACAAAATGTTACATTGTTTTCAGGGTCAGACCAGGAGAGGAATGTTCCTCTCTTACAATGAGTGAATTAATTTGGTTCCTCTTTGCACTTCACCAAAGTTGTTCAGAGCTGCCTGTTCCTCCAAAAGGCTAATTTGCATAATTAATTTACATGTTTAAAATACAGAGAAAGGTAGCAAATCTTCACATTTAATAACCTAGAGTTAAACAATGTTTGCTCTTTTTGTTTGAAAAATGACTCAAACAATTATTAAAATAGTTGCTGGTTAACTTTTTGTCGATCAACTAAGCGTTACAGCTATAAATACAAATCCCACCATGAATGTCAGCCATCCATGTCTAAGAGGGACATATACAAGACTTAACCTAATGACAGGTGGACACTAAATTCTGTCACAAGTGATATTTAATAACAGTCTAGGGGGAACCACTAAGTGGATTAAATCCACTCATGGATTTAAAATAGGGCTGTCATATAGTTAACGTGATAATAATTTGTTAACGCAAATTAATTTTGACACCACTACTTTCTTTAACACATTAAGGCAACTTGCAATTTTTAAGAGTGAAGATACTGGTATCATATAAAACTAAAAAACCTAAGGAACCCATTGGTACCAACCATGTCATACTAGCCTGTCAGGAAGGAGGTTAAATAACGCTCCAAACTTATGCTAAATTTAGTCGTTTTTTTGTCATGGCTATTTTCAAAGGGGTCCCTTGACCTCTGATCTCAAGATATGTGAATGAAAATGGGTTCTATGGGTACCCACAAGTCTCCCCTTTACAGACATGCCCACTTTATGATAATCACATGCAGTTTTGGATAAGTCATAGTGAAGTCAGCACACTGACACACTGACAGCTGTTGTTGCCTGTTGAGCTAGAATTTGCCATGTTTGCTAAATGCAGTACCAGTAAAGTAAGCATATTTGTCCACTCCCATGTTGATAAGAGTATTAAATACTTGACAAATCTCCCTTTAAGGTACGTTTTGAACAGATAAAGGAGTGATTAATCATGATTAAATATTTAAATCGATTGACAGCCCTCATTTAAACTGTATCTACGCGCTGAAGTTAACAAACAAAAGTTGTGAATGTGTTTATTTATCTTTCTGTGTGTCTGCCAATCTCGATATGTGTCAGTCTTTTTGCTTTGTGATGTCTTGCAGCTCAGTCAATCAATAGAGTTCATGTTTTGCAAGCGTTCTGCTTTATTTGGATGTCTCTCTCTGTAGAACCATCTTGAAAAGTACAAGATAAGCTTTTGTGCTTTACCCCACCCCTCCCTCGCTCCTCACACACGTACAGACAGCAGATCAATAACAACCTCCTCCCCCTATCTTACATAATAAACACCAAGGCCTAAACAGCAAAACAGCCTCCATTCCACCTGTGTGGCCTGCAGCAATAGATTCTGTAGTCCCTTATGGGGAGACGAGGAGAGGAGGAGGGATGAGAGACCAAAAAGAAGAGGAGCTATACGGAAAATCACAAAAATATGAAGAGCAAAAAGAAGCATGACAGAGAGGGAGGCAGAGGGAGACTAGAGTGTTTCCCACTTGGTTCATATTTCAAAGCTCTGAAGGATGTTTTGGAGGAAAACTCCTATAAAATGCATCTTTTAATAAAGATGGGAAACCATTCTGACTGGGCAGAAGCACACACACATGAAGACACTTCCCCCACACATACACAAAGCTTTTAGCAATTAGATCTCTACCTTATATCTAATATGTTGTGCTAGTTTGAACTGACCACAGTCATAGTGACTGATGGAGTGGGAAACATGACCCAACCGACCTCTTAATGACCTCACCGACACAATTTACAGGCACATCAAAAGAGTTATATGAACTAGTGTGTGTGAGAACAAAAGAAGATGGGCTAGATGCACCTGCTGCTCTATTTTGTACGCACACACACCACTTTTCTCTTTCTCTCTCTCTCACACACACACACACAGGTGATTATTTTCTATCAGGAGACTCTCGCTGCTTCTCTATAGCTGCCACTTCTTCTGCTGTGAGAAGAAAACACTTAGGACTGATAGAGGGTTAGCATCAATCTGACGCACACACACACACACACACACACACACGCACACACCTGCCAGCAACACATACTGTATGCAGTCTGCACACATAGACAAGTAGGTAGACACACACAGATCTGTCCCTCCCATACACACAGACACTCACAGAGCGTAAAGTGTCAGATGGCTGTGGAAGTGTGGTGATTTGTTCCTCCTGACAGACAGGAAATAAGGGAGTCGACCAGGGACCTCACTTCCTCTTAGACCTGTCACCTGACTAACCTGACGTCTATCACACGCTCCCACACACACACACACACATCCACACTGTCTTCCCCTCCATCGCTTGCTCTCCTCCTCTAAAACTACTTGAATGTGGGATTAAATTTGTGTCTGTGGGCGATCGAAAGAACATATAACTGTGTACCCATGAGGTGCACACACACACACATAGAAAAGACACAAAGAAACACACGAATAGACAGTTTCTCTCTCTCTCTCTCTCTCTCTCTCTCTCTATAGCTGAAAAAGAAAAAAAAAAACATGGCAACGCAGAGTTTTCACAGACAGGTCCTAATGCTGTATTTAACTCCACACAATCAGCCTTCTGCACACACTAATCTTGACACCTGCCAGCACAACAGGGCAAATGATTAAACCATCATGTCTGTGGGCGAAGAAAAAACACATGTATAACTGTTGTGTAACAAGCAGTAAATTTACAATGTAAAGTACATCAGAATCCTCAGGTTGCATGCTGAAGCAATGGAGCGTGTTACAGTACGTCTGGTGTCAAACAGCCTCTAATACAAATTGCTTCACAACTGTTCTATAAAATATTGTTTTTCATGAGCCGCAAGTAAACGTTGCCAAATGAGACCAACAGTGGAAGATAATAAAAAAAATTGTAAAAACATAAGTTTCACATGAGTGCATGGTCTGAAATTAAGTTTTTTCACTGCCTGCCACTGTGGCAGGCATGAATCTTTTTGGGCTGCCACTCAGAAATGTTATCTGCCACTTTTGAAATCTATGTGCTAAATGAAGGAATAACATCTTAGATCTGATGTCCTTTAATGTTTGATATATTTTACACAAAAAACATTATATGCATGGTAAATTGCAGTGTTCGAATTACACCGTAGCTTTCGGGGGAGCCCTATTTTTCAGGGGTGAGAAGGTACTGTACACAGTACTGTACTGTACTTTGTTATTGTCATCTATAGTAGTTATAAAAACACACAATTCAAAAGATTAAGAAGTAATTGATTGTATTTTTATTGAAATATTTGCTTTGATTTAGATAATTCTTGGCATTAGTAGTTTTGATGATGTATTATAAGCTGCTTAGAGCTAGTGTTAGGAAGTTAAACAGGTCATAATTCCCTCCCTTATATCTATTTTATATTGCTGTGAAACAACTCCTATAAACAATTGGATTTATTCAAGTTTCTCGCCAAAAACTTAATTTTACGAGATTACATTTGAACGCATCATGATAAAGTGAGAATTTATCTTCCCCCAATACTCATTTCTACAGAGGGATAATGTACAGCGAGCCGATCATTGTTGTGAAATGACCCGACAGGGCGATACCAAACCCCTCCACTGACCCCGACGTCGCCTTGAAGGGGTTTATTTCATAACAATGACCCTCTAGCTGTACATTATCTTGCTTATTACACGGCTACTTACTTAAGAAATCAATAATTTGACACAAAAAACGGTCCTCCCATAGCAACGGTCTGCTATAAAGAGATAACAGACTGTAGAGCGCCATGATTGACCAATGAGAGTATTCAACAAAGCCGTGTAATAATGACAGATAACGTTAACTAGCTCTCCTCCTGTTGATTTTAACGCAGATTTGTTGTTCACAATGTAGTAGTAGCACCACGCTTTTGAAGGTTTTTTTGTCCACCATAGCTCCGGTCCCAAAAAAACTGAAGCATGATACTGCGTGCGTATGCGTCACTGTGCATGAGTAACTGTTGGAAAGCATCAATACAGAGGAATCAATAGTCACAGAGACATGAGATGCCAAGGAAACTAAGAACCTGTTCTCAACGGGAACCTGTTCTCAAAGGGAACCTATTCTCTATTCCCGTCCCCAGCATTTCCCCTGCCTACCAACAATTAACTCGCATTTGGCGGGTGCTAATTTCAGACCCTGCATGAGTGTGAGAGAGGTGGAAAAGTCACGGTAAGGTTGTGCAGCATGGACGATGATAATCAGTTAGACGAGGCTTCTCATTTACCCTCTCCTCATTACAACATGGTTACGCAAATTTCCACGACTGCTTTAACTGTTTGACACTGATGAGAGAGAAGGACTTTGTGTGCGTGCGTGTGTGTGTGTGCACATGTGTAAAGCTGCATGCTAGTCTATTTGATTTGGGTTTTGACATCACGCTCTGAACTCTCCCAGCCCACCATCCAAATGTCCTATCGGTGACCTCAATTCACTTAAGCATGCCCAGTGATCCAATCAGCATCAAGCTCTGGCTTAGTTGAGCCAATGACAAGTGTCATATCAAACCTAATCACACTGATAGATCCACTAAGTGGGTCAGCAAGTCTTTGCTTCGCCTAATTGAAGAAAACTTTCCAATTCATGGTAGGAAAGTAAACTTTAGTAAAAGCCCTGAAAAATTGTGACCCACAATTTATTTTTTAGACAAGAAAGACGTGCAATGATTTTACAGCTGGGATGCTCAAGCCACATTTTAATGCAATTACCTTGGGCAAGGTTAGCAATAATGACGACCAGCAGTATTTTTTCATTACACATGGGCTACTTATCGACCATTATCATTATCCACATTAGCAACTGGGACAAAATCATTCTCCACGTATTACAAACCTAATGGTCCATATCGCTGTTGTTATGTGAACCCCTTCCGACTTTGAACATGTTCATGTTTTAATGTAATTTTAAGTATTATGTGGTCCTCTGTGATTTGGGCTTCTAAAAATGTTTGAAAATCTGGATGAAACTCCATGGATGTCAAAATGACACAAGAGTATTTTCAGACAAACCTGAACAGTTGGCGAAGTATTGAGGTATTCTGGACTCTGTCTGTTAGTGATATAGAATATAATTTACATTTTGAAACACACTAAATGTGACCCATCCTTGACCCAAGTCAGAATATAAAGTCTAGAATGAGGCTCTCTGTGTATCCATGCTGGAAATGTGAATCAGTCAAACAGCTGTGGAGCAGAAGCCACTCAGTGACAGGGAGGCTGTGGGGTGGTGGTGGGGGATAAGTTATGAATAAAGAAGGGAGGGTAGAGAGGTGAGCAGATGAGAGGTGGAGGAAAGGGGGGAGGAGGAAAGGAATAGGAGGAGAGAGACAGTAAAATGCTGCCGTCACTTAAACTCTAAAATGAAAGATCGATGAGCTTATTTAAATGTGCTCCCAGAGACGAGAGTTGGCTCATATAAAGCTTCACATTTATGAGGAGGGGTGTGGGCATCGATTGACTGAGAGAAGACAGGGAGAGAGAGTGGGAGAGGGATAGAGGGGGAGGAGGGAGCGAGAGGGGCGGGGAGAGATCAGGAGGATCAACCTTGGCTCATGAATTTCATCCTTTTCCTCCTAAAATAAAACGTCCTAATAAATGCTGGGGATAGAGGGGTCGGAACCTGGAAAATCTACAGCCTTCGATTGGTCGCCTGGCACAGCTTATCAAATCAATAACCCCACCCCACTCCACCTCCACCACCATCCCGCATCTGTTTCACTAATTTCCAATTCCCCCCAGCACACACACATATACAAACACAACTTCTGCCAACCATACTGGGGTATAGGCATTTCGCAGCAGGTCGTCCCCCCCACCCCCCGCCCCTTGAGCCAAGACAGCTGGAAGGGTCTTGTCGTGTCTGTCGGTGTGGAATGGGGGAGTTTGTGGTAACTTGGGTGCTGAGACCTTGACATTACAAGGAGGACAAAAGGAGCTGACTCTGCAGCCACACCATCCCTCCGTCTCCCACCTCCTCCCAACACCTATAGGGAGGGAGGAAGAGGGAGAGTGTGACGACTGGGAAAAGAAGGGAGAGGAGAGCAACTTTTGACACACACAGAGGTGTTGTCATACCGTCATCATCGATTGAACTGCAGACACTGCTTTCGGAGTGACAAGCGCGGTGCGCCGCATTCCCTCTCTAACCCCCCCCCACCACTCCATTTCTTATTCTCACCCCCTTTCCCTGCCACTCCCTCCTTCTCCTCTTCACCACGCTGCCTCCCTCCTCCTGACTTTCTCTCCCTTCTCTACCTTCCTGCACTTAAACAGCACACATATTCTCCATGCGTTCACAAATAGCTCACCCCCACCTCTAACACACACACATATATATATGCACAGACATTCCTAAGTGGCCCCTCCTCCACATAACCCCAAAGTCTCAGCCTTACATTCAGCCCACCACGCCATCTGTGACCCAGAGAAAACTGTGTGCCGACACCAGCCTGACCTTTTCTGTGCTTTTGTTTTGGCACTTTGACACGATCCCAAGAGGTGCATGCATACATACGAAAGACACACACAGAAACACACCACAGTTTCTCTCCATCACTTTCTCTACAGCTGGAAAAAAAAAAAAAACATGGCAACACACAATTTTCACACACAGCTCCTGATGCTGCATTCAACAATTACTCCTCACAGTAAACCTTCTGCAACCACAAGTCACACACACACTAATCTGGACACCTGCCAGCACAACATAAATGATTACACTATGTGTTTGTGCCAAATCAAGCGCTGTAGTTAAGCAGGTCATTGACTAAGAGGGGGATTATCAATGCATGGAAAACTGTAACACCCCTCCCAAACATATCCTCAATACCTTAATCCCACAATCATCATCCTGCAATTTATGCATTGCAACAATAACAATAATTTACACATGCAGTGTAGTGGGTGCCTCCCCCCCACAGACAATCAACCTGACTTCATTTACAGTAAAACATTGTTGCTGGCCTAATAAAAAACACCCCCATCTGTATTACCCTCCCTCAGGGACACATCCCAACCAATAGGCAAACTGTTATACTTGTTCTAATAAATCACATCCTTGTTTCCAGTGTAGGAGTCCCCCTGTTCACCATGGTCCCAGTGACAAATGAGTCTGTCAGCAAGTGTTTTCACACCATACACTTTGTTCAATGCCACCCTTTAAAAACACCTACAGAGTATGAATGGATTTAAATATCAATATAAATAATCTTCAAAGGTCCCATATTATAAAAAAGTGTGATTTTCATGTTTTTTTTATTATAAAGCAGGCTTAAGTCCTATATAATTACTGTAAAAGTATCGAAACACTCAATCCACAGGGAAATACACACAGACCGTATTAAGAAACTCTGCATTTGAAACAAGCTGTCAGGATTTCTGCCCATTCGTGATGTCACGAATATACAATATTTAGACCCTTGACACAATTTTAAACGTAAACAATCTAAATGTGTCCCAGTTTATTTCCTGGTTGCAGTGTATGTGAATGTCATCAACTGACAGGAAGTACACATGGACCCAAGCTGTTGTCTAGCAACGCAATTCTGTTGCAATTCCGTCAAAATGTGCTAAAACGGAGCGTTTCAGACAGACGTAAATACAGGCATATTCAGGCAGACAGTATGAGGAAAATAAAGGTTTTTTTTTAACATTACAGCATGTAAACATGTTCTAGTAGTGACACAAAATACAAGTATGAACCTGAAAATGAGCACGATATGGGACCTTTAATGCATCATCTGACATTTGAACCCAGGACTCCTGGGAGTAAAAAAGCTCTTACCTTGTCCGTGCAACATGTGGCAGCTGCTGGCGAGAAGGAGCAGGAGAAAAAGAGGTGGACACCGGCTCCCACTCCCACTCCGGGCCGTCCCCATGATGCCCATCACCTTCTCCCGGTTCCCTGCTGCTGCGGGTCCCTCCACACGCTCCGGGGACCCCTCAGGGCAGCAAATTCCCCGTTTCATCATGCAGGGAAAAAGAGGGAACCACCAGTGTCCGTGTCCGCTTGTGTGCTCTTCTTCTTCTGCTGCTGCTGCTGCAACTCTCTCGGATGGGAACAAGTCCGAGCAGCCGGTGAAAGCGAAGCGAAAGCTCGGAGCTCCGGGAGTTCACCGCTGTCACTGCCGACAAAAGCTCCCCCAGCTCCGGGGTTCAAAACTCAGCAGGCAGCGGGAGGAGGAGGAGGAGGAGGAGGAAAGGAGTGAAAGGAGGGAGCAGAAAGACTTTCCCTCACTATAGTGTCTGTCTTTTTACGGTGTAACGGCGCGATAATCTCTAATCTCTGCTGTGGCGGAGTCACACTGCATCCTGCGATACCTCATTTTCATTTGGATTGATCCGAGCAAAAGGAATTAATACATTTGAGTGTATGTGTGTGTGTTTTTTTTAGACTTATCGGCTTATTCTCTACTGCTGCTGCTGCTATCGACCTCAAATCCAAGCTTGTTTTTGATGATGTCTTCACCGGGGATTTGTCGGTTGTATTAACAGAGAAGCGATAAAACACGTCAATTATCCATCCATGCTTTCCCTTGTCTGTTCTAATATGAATCCAGTAACGTAGTAATGCTTTTTGAAGTGCAAACTAACTGTACAGAGAGTATAGTGGTGATGGAGAAGCTGTTATCTGAAGTTAAGAGATCCTAATTGTCGGTTTAACCCGCGGGTTGAATTCTCCACCTCACTCTCTCCCAGACTTGGTGCTCTTCTCTCGGATACCAGAGACGGTAACTTGCCGTAATGCGCCGCCGGGGTTTCGGATTACACGGAAAAAAAATGACACAACAGGTTAGCAAAAAAAAACAAAAGAAAAAAAACAAGTTTCTCAGCAACAAACTGAGAGTTTTTATCTTCGTCTCTTTGTCTGTAACTTACATACAGAAGAAGAGGAGTTAGTTAGTTCAAGCCAGAAAGAAGTAACAGTCGTCGGTTTGAAACTAACGGCCGTTACAGAGACGTTACTCTCACCGCTGCTGCTGCTGCTGCTGTTACTGCGACACTGGAGCCTTTTCGCTTGTTTTATCCAGTCTTCAACGGTCCTCCACAGCCGTCCACTCGGGTTAATTCACGTAACGTTTTCCCTTTATACTCACGGGAGTTTTTAGCTACAGTTAGCAGCGTTTTATCCGTTTTTCCTCCGTTCTCTTGACACCCTGTTGAAGCTCTTTGGGAGCCGACTGAGGCGATGCGTCTCCCTCAACTGAACACCTGCCACCCTCCTCCACCACACTCAGAGGAGAGAGAGAGAGAGAGAGAGATGGCTCTTGTTTCGCCCTATTCAACTGCAGTCTTTTCTCTGAAAGCAAACAAGCCAATATATATAAAAAGTATGTACTTTTTTCCACTAATATCCCCGTTTTTCGTGCTCAACCTCTTCCTTTTTTAATCTCTCCCTCGATCTTCTATCCCAAACTCAAACAACTAAACTTCCATTCACTATCATCCGTAGTCTCTGATTGGTCGAGCCGAGTGCTCCCGCTGTTCCTATTGGTCAGTCTGAGTTTAAGTGGGCGGGGCCAAATGCCAGCACTGAGAGAAGAACCCCCCCCCCCCCCCACACACACACACACACACACACACACACACAGTGTCTGGATGAATTATTTTTTCCTGGATGAATTATTATTTTTTTTTCCTACATATTTTTCCTCTCAAAATAGATCATTTGTTTATTTGTTTATTTGTTTATTTGTTTATTTGTTTATTTGTTTTGCACAATTTAAGACTATACAAAATAACAAAAATGAATAATATACAGTGCAGGAAGAGGCAAAAAACCCACTGGGCTTATCTGAAGCCTCCACCTAGAGACAAGATTAATATAAATAAATAATATGACTAGATAACCAGCCATTTAACTGTTTAATTGTACGATTGATACTGTGAAGCTGTATATTGATTTTGGCCCTGTAAGAAAGGGAAAAGTTAACAGATAACGGGTGGGCGTGTGGGGTATGTTATGTTTGTTAAAGTAAATCCTGTATTAAATATATTGCATAATATTGCTGATGTTTGTATAACAAAAAAAACAATAAAGACATTGTTAAAAAAAAAAAAAATAGATAACCAGTCAACAATTCATAGTATTAAAGGGACTGTTTGTAACTTTTTACACGTATAAATCTACCGTGTGGCCGGAGTCTCTGCTCCTCTGCCTGCTTGCCTTCAGTCACACACCGCGCGCGTTCTCATTGTCTCGCTCCACCTCTACACGTGCATGCGCGCTCACTCCACACTGCAGAAGAGTTAGTAGCTCTGAGAATATCGAGTGAATGTACTGTGGATGTTTGTGCAGAAATAACTGCTGCAGCTCCTCCAGACCAACAGAGGTTTTCCGTGTCTTGTGAAGTGACGAGGCTCCGCACCGAGAAACGTTATTGTCTCCGACCGGGTGCCGGTGTCTCCCTGCGGGCTCAGTCAGGGAACAATAATGTTTCTCTTCCTGCTTTAGCCCCGGCACCGACCCGCTTTTCCTGCTTCAGCCCCGGAGGCTGAAGCAGGAAAAGCCAACATTAGTATCAGCAGTTATTCAATTTATACTTTTATTGTCTTGTGGAGTACTTTGAAACATCTGTTTTGAGAAGTGCTATATAAATAAATGTATTATTATTATTATATATCACTTAATAGAGAATTTGTGAGTCAAAGTAATTGGCTGGACTACAAAGAGAAGAATAATGCCTGGTGTTTTTCCACATTACTTACCGCAAATAACTTTTATTATGTTATTTTTACTGAAGAGGAACTCTCTGATACGCCACTGGTGGTCCAGCTACACACATGCTCCATTACAACATAACTGCCCAGAGCTACAGTATATCTCAGTAGCCTACTACTGATAACCTAGTTTCTTCCATGGTGAGGGTCATTAAATGGCACATTAATATTAAAGCCTACAACACAGTGACCTTATCTTTTATTGCCTCAATAAATCCTCAGAGGCAGACTTTTCCATCCTCTGAGTGGCCAAATAGTCTCCCCACGCCGTCTGGCTGTCCCCGGCACGTTCTCCTCAAGCACCTTCACCTCAGCTCATCCATTTATCTTTCCATCCAGTCTCATTTGGCAACTGGCTTGCAACTTTCTGTTTCAGTAATTTAAGTGGCTATGATGCGACTAGTTTCCATGAAAAGGTTCATGCCGCTCAGTCTGCAGTGCCAAACCTCAGAGGTTGCTCTGGATTCCACATTAAAACACCAAAATCCCCCATCTTCTAGTAACTATATTATAATTTATACAAATTAATGGGAAAAGCATCAATTCAAGAGTGGTTTAATGGAAGAAATGCAGATGCCTCATGTGAATGATATGCTATGGCCTTTCCAGTCACCAGGACACATATTTATCCAACTGCTAAAAGTTACAGTTTGGAGTAAGTGAAAGTAAAAATACCTCACTTTTACTCCTACTCGAAAACTTAAGGATAAAAGTTATTTATCAAAACTTAAAAAGTCTCTTAAATGTAAGGAAACTCCTAGAGATCCTGTTGTAGTAATAAACATCATTGATTTGAACATTTCAGTAAATTTCTTATTTGGTAATACAGTATATAGAGAGCTACAGGGATGACGTATTTTTGAAGACCAACCAGGAAGTTAGCATCGTCCTGATTCCCTCGACAAAAAGCCAATGGGATTTTTCCATTGGGTTTTTGGATTATTGTTGAAAATAAGCTCTGTGTCAAACATTTATGACACTTACACGTTTTGTTCAGCAGAATAATCTCCACATATGAACACCACTTTTATGATTTCTTGAAGTGTGAATGCAATCACCAGAAGCTAACGTTAGGCTTTAAACGAACTACTAATGATGTAAAAAAAAATACCATTCCCTCTTATACAGCAAATTATTACTTTGTTGAATACTCGATTCTGATTGGTCAATCACAGCGTTCTGCGGTCTGTTATTTCTTAATAGCAGACCGTTGCTATGTATAACAGACCGTTGCTATGGGTACAGTTCTAATGTCGAACTCTGGTGGACCATTTTTGTGTCAAATTATTGATTTCGAGTAAGTTGCCATGTAATAAGCAGGATAATGTACAGCTAGCGGGTCATTGTTGTGAAATAAACCCCAACGGGGCAATGCGGCACTCCCTTACTCATATCGCAATTGCAATATCAGTTCTAATAATCAGAATTACATATTTTTTTCAAAATCGTGCAGCCCTAGTAAAGATATGTGAGAACAACACAAGCCCTGATTTTAACCCTGCTGACAATCTATGGGAGATTTTGGAGTGACAGTGAGGAACATCTTTTGGAAGAAAAGTAAAGTTCCTTGTATAAACTATGCCAAGGTGCATTGAAGCTGTTCTGACAGCTTGAGGTGACCTAGCACCTTAACTTTATGTTGGTTTTGTCACTCATCCGTATTTCTGTCACAAATGTAACCGAGAACTCGGTGTAGTGGCACCAGCAAGGCCTTTAATTGCTTTCCATATGTCAGACATCTGGTCTTCACCATATTTTGCTTGACTGCTCAATACCAAAAAACTCCCCTGTCAAACTCTGCATTTCCTCTGAGATGCTTTTCTTCACCTACAAGGTGCAAAACATTCAGCGACCTGTTCCTGCCCCTCTGCCCACCGAGTGGGCTTCGGCCTCCCCGTCGGCCCCTCAGTCACCTCCACCTATCTCCACACCAGGCAAGCAGCAACGTGTTTGGAGACAGTGACAGACTGCTCCTAAACTTTGGACGTCTGGCAGTTGCTATGATACCGTCACCATTTTCCCAATCTTCAAAGCTTGCTCAGACACAACTGTGGCTTTTGTCTTTTTTACAGAGCTACTTTCATTTGTTTGTAACCATGATGTTTTTTTTAAACAGCCTCCCGTCCCACTTTGTGTGCTGCCCTTGAGTTTGGGCAAGGTATTTTTGAAAAGGAATATATTATCAAGCTCTAAATATAATGATGCCCCTGCCTGGTCACCTCTGACCTCCACTTCTTCAAACTGTTTCTGGCTTCTTTCAAATTCCCAGCGCTCTTCTCCCGAACCTATTCTAATAAAGCTGTCTCATTTACTTTCCTCCAGTCTGTCCTGTTCCAATGGAGGCAGGTCATGGATATTGCAGTAATGTTATGTGAATGAATGTAAGCAGCATTTTAACACATTTAGCTGCAGGGAAGAATATTCTTCAGAACTGACCCGAATCATAAATTGAAAGACGGCTGGAAATTCATAAAGTAATATGTTCGAGGTAATAAGTTGTCCATATTTTACCCTCTGGTGTATCAGGCTGTATCAGAAAAGTAGATTTTGAAGGAAAGTTTAAAATACTATTCAGTTATTCGTATTAAATAGCCTACCATTTATCCACTCTGTCCTTTAACTAAGTACAAAAAGAAACAACTCACCCACAGCTAAAAACCACAGAACCAAGACGTACTGATGTACTGCCAGGGTTAACTCTAGAGATAATGAATAGGATGCTCATATTTTAGGGTGATACAGTCACACGTGTCTCATATTAAAAAGATTAACATTTTCACCGAAATCTATCAGACTGGAGATGTGTTTTCACTAAATATATTCACTGTATTCATTGTTTTTAATGGAGAAATACATTTAATTAATTCATCTACTTAATTTTTTTATTTTTATAGGGATAAATACACAGTACAGACCAGTGCCAGTATAGACTTCTTCTTTCAGCAGTCGCCCCCTGCTGAAAGAATGCAAGTTTAAGGCACTTCCGCATTGGCTTCACTTGTCAGACCCCGGAGTTGCCCACTGATGGGTTCAAGAAGTTTCAAATGACTTAAATATGAAAAGATCATTTGAATGCATGAATGTATTTGCAGCATAGAACCGTAAAACAAACTCTGATGAGTCTAAATGTTTGTAAATTCGCTTCTGCAAACTCGCTTTGTACCATTATTAAACTTAACATTTAATGTTGACATGTGGCACATAAAACAAATTTAAAAAATACAATAAAATACTTACCTGTGACAAAATATTCTAAACTCAAGATTCACTCGCTAGGTTTTTCCAGAGCTTTCAACTGACTCTCCTAGCCTTCTATAGCAACTGGAGCTGAGACAGGGATATATATACAGTATACGACTACCTGTTATCACATGACCAGAGTTCATTGCTTAGGTCTAGAGAACTCTGGCTCTAGAAAACTTAGTAAGTGAACCTTAAGTTTAGAATATTTCATGTGTTCCCAAGGTCAAGATTGATCCTCCATTCTCAAATGAAATCCTTGTTATCTTTACCCATCACCCTTAACAAGAACTCACGAGAGAACACATAAACCTTTGATAGTAAAATAAATGCCAGAAAATGTCAGATTTAATAAAACAAAATGTTTTAAGTGAAACTCGCAGTGGCTTGAAATCAAGCATTAATTTTGCATAACATTATTGAGTTTATTTTGCAATGGTTCTTATTAGTCATTCAAGTCACGCGCCCACATGCACACACGCGCACACGCACGCACACACACACATACACACACAGCAGGTTATCTGGTTCTAATACACAGACTGACTGAGTGCTCACAGGTTGCAACTCTGAAGCCAATTTAGCTTCCAATTACCTGTGTATCCAGTACAATTACCACTGCATTTTCTACCCGCAATCCATCTATTGCTCGCTATCACCAAAGCATCCTGTTATGGCTTCTCACCCAGAGAGAGACACATATAATTACAAACACACACACACACACACACAGACATTTGAACACACAGTATTCATTCTGTAAGTGCACCTCAGATGAATATCTAACCTGACATGTGCATGGACATCTATCTCAAAGCTTCTGTCTACATCTGTTAGACAAATATCTGTCCTCACAGTCTGTACTCTCCCTCCAACACAAACACACACACACACAAACACACACACACACACACACACTACTTGCCTAAACCTAACCTTACCCTAACCTTAAGGCCCTGACACACCAAGCTGATGGTCGGCCGTCGGTGAGCGTCTTTCAGCCTAGTTTTTGTGATGTGTCCCGCACCATCGGCTCTAGTCTGCCCGTGTTGGAGTTTTTTTCGGCCGATTCAGCATGTTGAATCAGCGTCGGAGCTTGTCAGTGAGAGAAATCACTCTGATTGGCTGTTCAGCTTAAACGAATCAGTGCACGAGAAGAGAAACAGACATGAGTAAAGCAAGTAAAGTCAAGAGGAAAAACACAGAAGGCTCTTCTCATTTTTCATCTTCATCTCATCTGAACATTCCAATACACGGATATTTTCACAACGACAAGACCATCTTGAATGAAGCTAAGTGGTGAGCGAGAGTGGTGTGTAAATGGTCGGCAGACGCCGCTTTTTTTTCATGTATGTATCATAACAACGGCTTGTATATCCGCAGTCCTCGGTCTTCCGGTTTCCCTTTTTGAATGACAAATACAGACTACCGCCGCCTGCTTGTGTGGAGAGTTATTTCATCTCACGCAGGCGCAGAACATACGTGGTAGTTGGCTGACGGCTGTAGTCTTTGTGGTGTATTCGAGGGCAACTTTTTGGCAGACAAAGGCGACGTGAGGTGACTCAACAGGGGGCCATCGTCGCTGCTAGTTCTCTGATGTTGGGTTGGTGTGTTTGGGGCTTAAACCACGTCTTCAATCTAAAATGTAATGATTTACGTTATGGGGAAGTGTATTTTGGTGAATCCCCACAATGTGACTGTATAAACAGATTTATGTCCCCACAACATGAGTAATACACATCCACACACACACAAAGTACCCCCCGCTCTCTCTTCACACACACTCACAGTGCAGCAGCGAGATGACCTCGGCAGAGGTCTCTGTGATCGGGCTGAACGATGACACCAATCTGTGTTATCCTTGCAGAGGCAAACATTGGGACTGTGCCCTGTCTCTTTAACACCTGTTTGACTAGGCTAATGACTTCTGTCCCGGTAATCAACACAATGGTGCTTGCACACATACACACACACACACACACACAGGCGCATGCAAAGCTAATGAGCGGCTTCCTGCAGCTTGAGCTGTCATCGTGGTGGAGGGAGATAATGTCAATATTAACTGACCTGTCATAGCGGTGGAGTGCTGGGAGGATGCACACAATAGGAAAGTGGTTGCAGACAGAGAGAGGCAGATTTTAAAGCATAGCTGTGGGACATTGACTAACAGCATCAATTGCTTATTCTCGCTGCTTTTAGAAGTCTTGTTCCCAACAGCACAATGGCTGTTTTTTTTTTGTAAACTGCTCTTTCACCATCATGTAATTGCCGCAGGCTGCTGGATATGAATCAAGCTTCAACACAGCATGTGTGCCACACCTAGTCAGAGTGCGCAGTCCCCATCAATACCACATATAACCTCTGTTTCGTATAGAAATACAAAGGGACAATATGACGTCTCTGTGTCGAGGCTTTGGTTGTCGCCATGGTGTGATGTCAAGGCCACGCGGAGCGTAGAACTGCTCCTTTGCTGTGAAAAGAGCTCAGTGTGAGCGTGGTGCTATTGCACGCATTTGTGCACAGGAATTATCCCGTCTCTTTCCTGACCTCGATAGTATGCCTCCTCTTGTTTCTGAGAAAAATAATTACAGAGAAAGACACAACATTAAAAGCTACTAAACGGAATGAATAGAAGTCTACTTTTCTAATCGAACACGCTTACAATGGCTTCACTGGATGTTAGTGGGACTCTCTTTGTGTTTGTGTGTGAGACTTTGTGGTTTATTGTTTGGCTTCATTGTAGCCCAGGGTGATGCTGCATTCTTGCATTTCAGGCAGATGGAAACCTGATCCTCCAAAACCAGTGGCTCCACCTGTTATCCAAGCTATCTCCTGGGGCTAAAAGAGAGGGCGAGGGTGCACTGAGAAGAAAGAGCAGGAACGGGGGTGAGCCGAGGGTAGCGGGAAGCCTTTCATGTGAAAAAGGGAGCGAGTAAGGGAATGAAGAGGGAATTGTAAGGAGTTAGGTCACACCTGTAGCGGATTCAAAGAGACAGGGAGGGATTCGGGGATAAGTGTAACACCAGTGGGAGAAAGGGAGGATCGGCGTGGAGAGGGATCACTTTTTAGTGAGTCAAGCAGAGAGAAGGGGGTGTGAAAATCCCAGTCTAGGCTTTCATGGCCCTTTTATGGAAGGAGAATGCAGAAAAGTAAGTGAGAAAGCAGAAAGACCGAGACTATTGAAATAAGAAAAGGGAAATATAACCAATGATTTCAGGGTCATTATGTGGAATGGGCAGAGAGAAATACAAAACGAAAGGCTCCAGCTGCTCGCCAGTGGGTGAGTCTGTGGGTCTATGATTTGTTTTGTTTGTTTTACTTACTTTGTGTGTTTGTGTATGCTTGATCTCTTAGCTCCTGCCGTGTGTCATCCCTGCAGCAACAAAGCGGACAGTTGATCTGGAGCTCCGCCTTGTCTCACGCTGGCCAGCTCCTCGTGTGTCCGGGCCCTCGCAGCTTGTCCCCGAGAGCTGCGGAGCGGACTTCAGGGATGGCGCTCTGAAGCTCTTCCCATGAGCACCTGTAATCACACACAATTATCCAGCATCACACTGTGGAAGAGGAGGCACACTGTACATTATAACCAACACATAAAAGGAAAGCAAACATGAGGGGAACACAGAAACAGGGCTCAAACTGCTCCAAAAGTAAAAGGAGATGATTCAAAAACATAAACAACCACTTTAATGTGTGTTCATGCCTGTACTTGCATAAATAGGCATGTGTTCCTACGCACATTTACACACTGGGACGCCCAAAGGCACTCACTCCCGGCCTTTCCAGTCTACAGGGTGTGGACGGTGTTGCAGAGATCTCACAAACAACTGATGCCATGCCCGGAGGGAAACACACCACATGCTTTAATATTTCTTTTTCATCTCTCTCTTCCTGCTGCTCTTTACTCATCCTTATCCGAACCCACTTTCTTCTCCTACAACCAATTCCATCCCTTCACCTTATATACATTTTCCTCCTCCCTGTGGGGATGACCGTACTTGCCAACCCTCCCAATTTTCCGAGAGACTCCCGTTTTTCAATGCCCGGTTTCCTCCCGGGGTCACAATTCTCCCGTATTTCTCCCGATTTATGTCAATTTTTCACACCTTCTTTTCCTTTTCGTTATCTCAACCTGTTTCTGGTACTGTACAGCGTGTATAAGCCATATGTTTCCACCCGGACAGCAATAGAGCGACACCAAATATCTTTTTTCCCAGCGGAGGAGAGTTGCGCTCGCCACACATCACAGCATTATGGAACATGTCCACGGCGGCGTTTTTAATCGCGAGGGATCGCCTCGTTTCCCTGCATTGGACACTTGATGGGCTGCCACTAGACACAAGGCACTATGCACCTGATTGGACAAACTCTTTCCCTCGTGGGCTGCTGCTCCCAGCTTTCAAATCGGAACCAACATGTCGGCTCGTTTGGAAACTTTTTTCTCTTATATCACGAAAATAATTCAACGAAATGTGTTTCTGAAAACATTTTATGCGAGAAATAAGCCATGCAGTTGCGAAATCTGTCCTTATTTTTGCGTTGATCGACAACGCTTTGTTTAAATGTTTCTCAAGAGTTTCCAGAGGCGGCGAGTTGCGTTGGACACTCGTGTTTTGCATAAAATAGCATAGGCTTCAACTTTATGCAAATGAGGAGCAGCCAACGTGACGCCCCGTCTCTTGAATCGCGCCGCCACACTACCAGAATGCATTGCACGGCTACTTACATAGGCAATGAATGTGAAGCAGGGAAATGACGGAGGCTGTGGACACGTACCATCACACCAAAGCCGTCGTGGTGGGCCACAAGCCATTGGAAATTACAGTTTCAGAGCGCAGTGGTGCCATTGTGTCTGTGGCCTTCAGTGAGTGAGAGAAGAGAAAAATGGAGAGTACCAAGAGAAAGAAATACTCAAGTAAGGTCAAAAAATTAAGGAATGAATGAATTAAAACTGCTGAATATCAGCTTGTTTATACCACAGAATCACACAAGTTCACGCCAGAGGGGCGAATTATTCAGTTTTATTTCCTGAGATTTGAAATTACAATTAAAACTATGCCTATTTAACCAAAAATGCTGTTGCAGTGTATTTATTATTTATTTATTTTCTGGGGGACAAAATAAAGAGACAAAATAAAGACATTCACCCCCATTCATTGGTTTGGAAAAAGTTTCAAGGTTGCAAAGTATGGGGATGACAATCATAGAAAACTCTTAATTTTTCCCCATTTTATTCCTTACATTTCTTGCTTCTCCCCTCTTATCTCCGATACATTTGTCTTACATGATGATATTAAAACGTTGATATAGTTTTAAAGCAGCATAACATATGGCACACATGTGTGCACAGACAGGCACATGCTTAATGAGCATGATGCAACATATAGAGTATGTGAGGTGTGAAAACTGAAGCATGTAAGCGTTCCTTTCGTGATTTAAAAATACCTTTACCGGCTTTATCCTCGCTGTAGGGTGCTTGCAGAAGAATACACATCAAAAAACACCTCGGGATAGAAACACAATACAATACCACAAAGACAAAATGTGTCCTTGTGTCAGGAATAAATTGTCGCTATCGATGAGGAGGATTAAGGAAAACTTTTTCTAAGGTCAAATCAGAGTAGTTTAGTTGTTTTTGGTTTCTCAAAACGAGGATTTTGAATTCAGAACAGAGATAACTGGGATCAGACAGAAAGTTCCTCAGTGTCCTGACCTTTAATAGCTGATCCAGGCCCATCAGTTTCACAGCTATTAATTTGCTTAGTGTTAATTACTGTGCAGGGCACGCTTTCCTGAGACCGGATCATTATATCGCTTCATTTTTTGTTTGGCTCCAGTCAATACGTTGCCGCACAAACTAGAGCTCTGAGACACTCCAGTATCAAGTTTTACATCTGATCGATATGGATATTTGAATGTTAACAGAAGCTGACGGCGTCCAGTGAGGTTATTGGCAAGAGTGAGGCAGCCAAAAAAATACCAACCTGTAACTATTATTATAAAACTTTATCACTAAAATAAGATTTCAAAAAGTTGATGCTTTAATTAATAAAGAACAACTTCTGTTTGCACATAAAAAAATGTGGTTTCACAGAATGACAGAAAGAAAACATGCTTTAATTTAAATACGGTGTCTACTAACATCTATGATAGACTCCAAACAGTGTTAGAGGAGAATGTGAGTGTTTGTCTACACTTAAAGGAATACTCTGACATTTTAACTCACTTTCTGGCAGAGTTAAAAGAGACGATTCTGTACAGTGAATATGAAGCCAATGTGAGCAGCCGCTTAGCTTAGCTTTGCACTGACTCTGGTAACAGGGAAACCGCTAGCCTGTCTCCGTCCAACAGTTCCAAAATCCCCCTACTACCTCCTCTAAAGCTCACTAATTAACATATTATGTCTTGTTTGTTTATTCCGTACAAAAACCAAAGTGTTAAAACGGCAATTTGCAGTTTAAAGGGGGGTTATGTGCCAGACTATTTCTTGGCTTTGAGCAGTTGCCAGGCAACCAGCGGTGACTCCGGGAAGTTATTGGTCCCAGCCAAGAAATTATCCTGGACATAACTCACAGTAAAATGGCGAATTGTCCTTTTTGCAGGTTAATTTTTGTGCCAATTAATTTGTGCTCACGACTGAAATTTGAAATTTCCTTTGGTGAAAAAGTTCTCTGGGCTTGCCTAAGCACAAATGTGCTTAAAATGTGTGCACATGCGTTGATTCAATGTTTCACAATTCAGAAATCAGTTCAGCAACAGTATCCACCTGATATATTGTCAACTGTCCCAAATTCCTCATGACCACTATCCTCTGCACCGTCTCCACTCTCACTGTCAGGCAGTTCAACGAACATTTCTACCATATCCATTCCATCTTCTGATTGAAATAGTTCAACTACCTGCTGTACATTGTACTTTTTCTTGTCAGACATTTTCTCTCCATCTGTCCTCTGACCCGAGTCGTGAGACCCCAGCAGATCAGTAGCTATTTCAAACTCTAAAATAGTAAATACAGTTTCTCAGTGCCACCACTGGTTAATGCACGTTTCTCTTAATTGTGCATGTGTGTGTGTGTGTGTGTGTGTGTGTGTGTGTGAGAGAGAGAGAGAGAGAGAGAGAGAGAGGCGGTTCCTATATGTATTTGAGAGTCAGTAGTTATCTTAAAAAAAACAAGTTCTGAGGTTTAATAGAAGCAAACAGACATACTTCCTAAAAGTGCATTGAAAACCATTGAAACTAACAGAGAATGAATCCTCAAGCGAATGTTTTCACCCCCTGTATGACTTCTAATAGTTCTGTGCAACTAATATTTATATGGAATATATAGATAGGAGTCCCTCAGATGTATGTACTGAAAATAATAATAAAAACATCCCTACATGTTTACTGTTTATTCTAGGGCATTTTCCTACCAGTTTTGGAGAAAAAAAACATGTGTCCAAAGATTACATCTAGTATGATAAGAAAATGGCTGTATCTCAGAAACTACAAGTAACACAATCAAGTATTTGGTATCTATGAACTCATAACAAGTTGAATATCAAAGATACGCACACCTACAGTATGCAGTGTAAACATAGAAAACATTTGATAAACACAATGTTAGCGTTTTTCCAAATTGTTCAAAAATCCCAACTTTGACCATTTATAAAAGTATGATTTTTAATGTGATAAAAAAAAATTAAAGTTGTGCTGTTAGATACTTGCCCAAAGTATGTTCGCACCAAATTTCTAGACTTTTGACAAATAAGAACAAATGTTGTGGCATTGTTTTCCTTATCATACTAAATATAGTCTTTGGGCACAAATGGGTTAAACATGTAACTTGTTTATCATAGAGTTTTAGAGGTGCTGGTAGGCGTATTTCATTACCAGTGGACAGGAACAGGCTAGCTGATTCCAGTGTTTGTACTAAGCTAAGCTAACCTTCATATTTACCACACAGACGTGGTATTGATCTTTTCTAAATCTCCGCCAGAAAGCAAATAAGCGCATTTCCCCAACTATGATATGACTCTTCTTTTAATCCAACACTTGTATGTGTGTGTGAGGAGACAAAGAGGAATGTGTGCACTTTTTGTCCGTCATGCATGAAGGAATGACTTCAGGGTTACACCACACACCAACTGACACACACACACATATTTACACTGAACATGCATGCACCTGGCTGAGCTGGTCACTGGTGCATGTGCACCCCTTGACATGCTTCCTACATGCACATCTGTCACAGATGCACACATCACAGCACCTTGTCTCCTGTTTCTGCCCTCTATGTGTCTCCTACTCGCTCTGCTGAAACACACACACACACACATGCTGCCTTCACTGGCAGTTGTCAGAAATAAATCAGCTGGGAGTTGAGCACATGTCAAAGACCCAACAAAGTGAGCAATACGGATCAACAAGGAAAGAGACAGTTTTCAGTTATATCCGAGCTGCCGATACATGGCATATGCAAGAGGGCGCCTTGGAAAACATCTCGACATGAGATGGTTATGAGGGTCATATTTTATTATATGTTATTATTCTGTATAGCATTCAATTAGATTCACTAAACACTTGCTGCATTTCATTCTGTCATCAAATCAAGATGCGTCTATCTGAACAGAACTTTTTATTATTCTTTCTGCTTAACCAAAATCCTTGAATGCACAACAAGTTATATTTAGGATCTATCTCTCTTCACTGTACTCTGAGATGAGAGCTTATGAGCTCTTGAAGAAAAAAGGGAATGAAAAGATGAGAGTGACACATGGGTGCTACTCTCAAGATGTGCATGAAGCAAAGCTGTGTGAGGAAAAAAGGGGTAACTTTACAAGGTGGGGACATCTTTATCTCTTATCTCCTCTACCTCTTGTCTCCCATTGGACCACAGAGCCACACTGCCCCCCTCAGGCCGGCCAATCCTCCATCCGTCTCTGTTGAAAAGTGTCTCCTTAAAACAAAGTTTTAAAATTTCTGGGTGCATATGGAGAGACCATGTGTGCGTGTTTTGTGGCTACTTGTATTAATCATAACTTTGGGATAAAAAACTGTTAACACCATTACATTGTAGGGACCACCAGCCTCTAGGGAATGTGAACAAGTGTGTGTGTGTGTGTGTGTGTGTGTGTGTGTGTGTGTGTGTGTGTGTGTGTGTGTGTGTCTGTGTGTGTGTTGGGTTACCACCGCACAACCAAGTCACAGGAACCAATCAGAGCCCGTACTCGGAGGATGACCTGACCCTGAAAGCTCACCATGCGTGGGATGGCTGGCTGGCTGACAGCTGAAGTGGATTTCACACGCAACCTCACACTTTATTATTCACACACACACATTTGTACACACACATCCAAATTAGCTGCCAACCGCAGCTGAACACCTGCCCTCTCACCCAGGAGGAGATCTGATTGGCTTTGGTTTTTACAAGCATTTAGGTTTAACATGCAGCTGGAGAGTGGCGTGTGTGTGTGTCTGTGTGTGTGTGTGTGTGTGTGAGAGTGGTCTCAGCTGTACTGGTGGAGAAGTAATTCAATTGAAAACACTTTATCTCACTATACATCATTCTCTCCCTTTCACCCTCCTTATACTCGCTTCTGCATTTAACGTGTCTCGCTCTCCTAACAGGTTACAGGCTTCGAACGAGGATCAAAGACCCAGCTGGTCTCTATTCTTGCCGCCCAATCAGAGACTCATTTACACCTGGGATGCAGTTAAATTGTTGGTAGAAGAAGAAACAAAGAGAGATGTGGAACTAAAGGACCAGCAGCTCATTTAAGTGGCCACTTAAGCATTAACGTGTTCTCTTCCTCTCTACAGAATCCATGCTATCTATCATTATAGATGCTGTTTCATCACACTGTAGGCCTTTTTCATAGAGGACATATCGCAGTAGGTATTTTAGGACGAAACCTGCCCAAAAGAAAAAAGAAATACAAAAAGAAAAAAGAAATGCAAAAATAAATAAATAAATATAAAAATAAATAAAATAAATGCATAAATAAATAAAAAGGTAAATTAAACAGAACAGTAAATAAATAAGGGAATTAATACAAAGTTAAATAAATAAAGAAGCATATTCAAACATAAATATCAATTTATGTCACATTTAATCAATTAAGTAATGGCTACATTTATTTTAATATTATTTTGCTACATTTAAAGCTGCAGTGGGTAGAAATTAAGCAAATATGTTATTTTTATAAAACGCTTTATCCTGATAGTAGTGCATGAGACCGATAATCTGAAAAAAAATCATGTGCCTCTGTGTCCTCCAGTGCTCCTAATGGCATCTGCAAGATTTCACAGACCGGAGGAAAACAACCAATCAGAGCTGTCTCTGAGCAGCTGTCAATCACTTGCAAACTCTGATCAAACTAGGCAGCGCTGATCAAATATGAATATTCTTTTACTGTAATGACTTTTCCTCGCCTCAAATGTCTTCATAAACATCTTGTAGCGTACTGTTTAGCTGTAAAATGAGGAACTTCGTGACCCGGCAGCCATGTTGAGGAAAAATCCAAACACCACCCACCAGCCAGAGCAAACATTCTCATTTTACAGCTAAACAGTACACTACAAGACGTTTATGAAAACATTTGAGGCGAAAAATATACATTACAGTAACAGAATATTGATTCACATTTGATCAGCGCTGCCTAGTTTGACCATTTGTTCGGAGTTTGCAAGTGATTGACAGCTGCCTCCGTTGAATGAACAACCAATAGGAACGTTCTCTCTCTGAAATGACCTGTGATTGGCTTAAGTCTCCCGTCACGGGCTAGATTTTCTAAAGCCTGAAAACAGAGCCATGATGAGGTGCAGAAGTCTAGTTATCTCTCAGAACACTTACTATATTACAATATGCTGAAAGGTTATTATGGAATTTTTGCCCAGTGATGCCACAAATATTCTGCCTACCCTCGCTTTAATGACATATTTATTTAGTCATTTATTTATTGATTGATTGATTTTGACTTTGGCAGGTTCTGTCCTCAATAAGTAGGAAAGTCACAGGTGTGAATAAGAAGATTTACGACTCTGGGTCCTACTACGACGATACCAATACTATGCCTAAAGTCAAAATGTCTGCTGGGAAAAAGGCCTGTAGCTCTTTCTCAACATGCTCTCTGCGATGTGTTGTGTAACTAAAGGCAAAAGTCCAATAAAAAGTACGCATGAAAGCATAAAAGATAATGATCTCAAAAGTTGCATGGTGACTTGTCTGGAGTTCTGCAGAAAACGAACAGCTCATTTCACTGATTGCATAACCACAAAAAGAGTCTCTGGGTTGAGCTTATTAAGCAAATTGGGTATCGTCCATGACATGATGGGACACATCCACATTAAATACAGTTGCTTTGTCAAATCCATTTGTCAAAATTCAATTTCACTCAGTTACGATGGGCCACCGACTCACGCAGCAACCTTAATGTTCAAAAACATATTATTTTTCTCATACTGTCTGTCTGAATATACCTGTATTCACCCTCTGTCTGAAACGCTTCATTATAACACCTGTTTCTTTAAGACCCTCTCCAAAAAAGCCCAGTCTGCTCTGATCTAATGAGCCTCCATGTGACATAGGAAGGGGAGCCAAATCTGAATGGCTTGTTGAATCACATGTTTTCTGATCCAGGCAGCCCACAAAACACTAACTGGGTTGTCTTATTTCACAGTTTGTGGGTTGGTAGACACTCCGGATACTTAAATGTATGAGCACAAGCACTGAAAAAGTGAGTTTTTCATGATATGTCCCCTTTAAATGAAAACAATGCCAATGAGTTGTGCTCAGTGAGGTTTAAAGATGTTAAACTTGGGGAAAAGAGACCAATGGTATTAGATCTGTACTCGGTATTGACAGATAGCCCGAGGAAACACAATCAGTTTTAGGAAAAAAAAAAATGTTTGATCGATGCATCCCTAAACTCAAGAAGGGAAGGAGTGAATAAACAGCAACGTGGACTTTAGAAGCACAGATGGGTGAGGGTTTAAAGGAAAACCCCACATAAAGTGTCTTAGTAAGGTGAAGTCTGTGCATTAATAGTCTGTGGAGCTATACTGGAGGGAGGAGCACCATTCCTCTAAAAGACAATCCCTCATTTGGTGTTTTGATTATGGTATGGAAGGTGTTCAGACTGTTTGAGAGCTGGTGACTCTGAAGGCTAGAATATGATTCACATAATTTTCATACTCAGCATTTAGTGTCCCCTCGTGTACAGTGAATGGGTGATTTTCAATCCAGGAGGATGATTGAAATGTTTAATCATAGAATAAAAAGGATCACTCAGAATATCTTTATACTGATTTGCAGTGACCCAAACCATGCTAGTAAAAGCACATCCATTTATTCAGACTTTTCCTTTAATTTGTCGCCAGTCAATAGAAATCAATACATTGTTGTTATTTACTATTTTTTGTGGCCCGCCATGACAGAAAAAATGTTAAAGAGTAATTTAAGTAACAGACAATATTTACAATATTTAATATTAGCCTCTTCTACATCGTTACATTACTCACTGACTGTGTCATTTTCATCATGTCATCATTGATCATTAGGCCTGCTTAAGTGTAACTAACTGTATTCTGTTTCAAGCTTTCTCCTCCGCCTTTGGACCCCACTTCTCTGCCCTGCATGTGGGTGTGATGTATGATGCTACTGTATGTATTACAAAGTGCCGAGGGGAAGTGATGGAGGGGCATGTTAAGATGATTAATGAAACAGGGCGCAGGATTAAGAGCCACTGACACAAGGCAAGGAGAGGATGTGTGAGTTTATGTAACATTGTGAGGCTGCAGGGTTCATGATGGCATGATAATGTATTGTATTTGGTCTGATATGATAGAGTAAAAGAATTAGGACTGTCAAAGTTAACGCAATAATAACGCGTGAACGCAAATTTGTTTTAACGCAACCAATTTTATTAACGCAACTTGCAGTTTTTAGGTTGTAGCGGGCTCAGTTTTTAAAGCTAGAGTGAAGATACTGGTATCATATTAAACTAGCAAACCCAGTGGATTCCAAGTCATACTTGCTTGTTGCAAAGGAGGTTAAATAACGCTCCAAACTTACGCAAAATTTTGGCAAGGAAAAACTGTCATGGCTAATTTCAAAGGGGTCCCTTGACCTCTGACCTCAAGATATGTGAATGAAAATGAGTTCTATGGGTACCCACGAGTCTCCCCTTTACAGGCATGCCCACTTTATGATAATCACATGCAGTTTGGGGCAAGTCATAGTCAAGTCAGCACACTGACACACTGACAGCTGTTGTTGCCTGTTGGGCTTGAGTTTGCCATGTTATGATTTGAGCATATTTTTTATGCTAAATGCAGTACCTGTGAGGGTTTCTGGACAATATCTGTCATTGTTTTGTGTTGTTAATTGATTTCCAAAAATAAACATATACATACATTTCCATTTAGCAGCATATTTGTCCACTCCCATGTTGATAAGAGTATTAAATACTTGATATTTTCCCTTTAAAGCTGCAGTAGGTAGAAATGGAGCAAATATAATTTAAAAAAGCCATTTTTTATAAAACGCTCACTATATCCTGACAGTAGTGCATGAGACAGGTAATCTGAAAAAATCATGTGCTTCTGTGTCCTTCGGTGCTCCTAATGGCGTCTGCAAGATTTCACAGACCGGAGGAAAACAACGAGTCAGAGCTGATCTAGAGTCTGCTGTCCAGCTTCCGTCTATGAGAACCATGAGTCAATTGCTTTCGCTATAAAAAATCATTTCATATAAAAAAAATATACCCTAATAAAATGTATTTCCCATAGCAGAGATTTGATTCCTTGTTGTCACTTCCCTAAATTGCTGGTTCCCGACCTCAGGACAGGACCCCTCCGGTGGTCACAAACAACCCTGTCTACTAGAAAACATTTTTATATACTACACATTTGTTTTTGCAAATTACAATTTGGAGGAATCTTAATCGTTGTCGGTGAACTTTGAGTGCCTAGAATCATTCATCAATCAAATCATCAATTTGCAACTTGTTCACCTCATGGATTATTACCTGGAGAAAACAAACCAATGGACCAAAGTAGCCCTTAGGGTATGATTTAAGAAGTTTCACTTTGACAAGCATGCAAGAGCACATCAAAAACATAAATAAGCGGCATACGATGCAGAGTTTAAGCCCTGTGGTGTTGATATGCGGTTTAGGCATTGGTTATATTAAGGCGTAGCAGCTCACTGCACTATAATTAGTGATAATGGCTCAGATTAAAGACCTTTCAAATACATATTACGTTGAAAAGAAAGATTTCCTTGGATATCTCCAGGTTAGACACTACTTGTGTAAACAAACGGAGGATAGTGAACCTAACCTGGCCAAATATAGCCATTGATGCATAAGATTAAAGATAACACATATCTACAGTAATATCACGCAGATACAATAAAATACAAAACTCCAAATTACTTGATGGTTTATGTTGAACAGAAATGGGAGAGGGAATCAGGCCTGGAAATATCTGAAGATGACTGGAATGATTTATGGGAAAGCCAAGCCAAGCTCCATATACAGTAATGTGATATTTTGTGTCTCCGACATTTAAATGTACTCAAATAGGTTATTAGGGACAGAATGAAAGCTGGATGCATTGTGGTATAAAGAAAATAGGTGAACATTTTCATATTTTCTGGGCTTGCTCTTTCCAATACTGGCAAGAGATTGCAAAAGAAATAATGCAACTTTCTGGAATACAAGTTGATTGCTCTTTTGTCACTTTATACCTGGACAAAATCCCAGAGAAATTCATGACTCAGGATGAATACCTCTTTAAAAATACTCTGGGCTGCCACCAAGAAAGCCATTACACAGGAATAGCTGCAACAAAACTCTCCGTCAAAAGACGACTGGGCTGCAATTGTCAATGAAATATGATCAATAAGTAAAACAATGGAACAAAATGGACTACACGTATGTGCCAATAAGATGTAATCCATTGAAAGACTCTTCCTGGATAAGTATAATGTCGCCCATGTCAACCCCTTCGTTTTGCCTGAAAATGACGATAAAAATAAAGTTGGTATTGGTCATTGTGTGGATGATTTGCAAAGGTGCTGCCTTGGTAGAATTAATGTGTCGTCATGGTAACACTTTTGCACTTGATTGGCTGTTATGATGTGGTCCAATTTGGATCAGTACCACATTTTAAGGAATGGTATTTTCAGCATACATTTTTTTGGTCACTACCATTACTGTAAAATCTCTGTTTTTCTACATTATTGTTATTTAATTGTTCAAAGTGACCTTTCACATAAATCAAATTACAAATCAAATTATTTTTGTTCATAAATGTATAATTTATCCCAAACTTTATTTTTATTTTAAAAAGTAATTTAATGTTTTTTCATTTATAATTTGCAGGTTTGTTTTGATTTTAATGATAACAATGCAGCTAAGTTAGATTGAAATATTTTATATGTGTAAAAAGTAGCATTTGGTCAGAAAACAAGATTTTGCATATGGGCCCCCCACAAAGAAAACGTTTCTTCATTATGATGATAAAAAAAATATGTAATCCAGACGGCATTACGTTTCTCTCAAATGTATTTGACTATTTGTAGTATATAAACTTATTTTTAAGAAGACAGGGTTGCCACAAGATAAATCTGAAGGGTCGCAGGATGATTAACACGATATAAAAGAAGAAAAAAACTTTTAGTTCTGCTACACAAAACTATATTGATTTTTTCTCTCTTGAGAAATGTGATAGTTTTACCTCCTCAGGCCGTGAAAAAAATGTATCTGAAAATCATCTCTGTGGTGAAAATGCAAAACAATGTGAATTTCTGTTTTACATAATTGACATCAAGTACATTTTTAAGGGCCATCATCATCAACAGCATTTATTTCTCTCTTTGTCTCTTTTTCTTCAATGAAAAATGAGGAAAAACACTCTGGAAAACAGTAATATAATATATATTTCATAATGTTTCATCAAAATGTACTTATAGGAACATTCTTCACTCACTTCACATGTTTGTTCTCACACACACACACTCACACACACAAACACACACACCGACTCTCTATCTTTGTTTTTCCATTTAGCCATTAAGGATATCTTCTGTTTGAAGTAATGAAAAGCTTTTTGTGTTTTACTCTATGTGTGTGCGTGTGTGTGTGTGTGTGTGTGTGTGTGTGTGTGTGTGCGTGTGTGTGTGTGTGTGTGTGTGTGTGTGTGTGTGTGTGTGTGTGTGTGTGTGTGTGTGTGCGTGCGTGCGTGTGTGTGTGTGTGTGTGTGTGTGTGTGTGTTCAGTCTGAGTATGTGTGAAATGAACTTCTTGCCTCCAGGGAGACGTGGCCTGCTGACAGAGATTAGTTTACATCATCCCCTTTCAATCTTCTCTGTTTTTGTAGCATTGTACTCTCTGCTGTAACACACACACGCACGCACACCCACACACACGCACACACACACACACACACACACACACTTGCAGAAACACATACTGATAAATACACTCTTTACACTTGGAGTATAGAGCGAGAAAGGCAAGACAGATAGTCAGATTTACTATACATCTTTCCATTTGTATTTTTGTGTCATCTCATGTTCTTGTTAGAGTGTAAAAAAGATGAAATCCCCCAGTTAAGGATTTTGGGAGTAAATACCAAAAGGAGCAGCAGAAAAGCACAAGTGTAAGGATAGAGTGAGAGATAGACGGGTGAGATAGAGAGAGACAGAGATCACATCCCCAACCAAACCAAACCAAATTATCAAACAACAAATATAAAAATATTTCACATAGTGGAAGGTAACAACTACAACACAGTAAATTAAAATGATAACTGACCCTAAAAAGATACTTTACATTAGCAAATGATCTGACCACAGTAGAAAATCATAAATTAAGAAAAGCCTTTACTATGAACAGCGAGCACAGCCTACTGTAGAGAAAGGTCGGCCTAGACAGAGCTGGCTGCCAGAGGAGCAGAGACTCCCAGTGCTCCCAGTGGAACAAAGATAACTACATTTCCTCACCTCATGCCCCAAATACCAGGCTCTGAGAAATGCACACTTCCCTAATATAACAAACATATACCCTGAATTTGAAAACATAACAGACATACTGTGGAGAAACTCACATATTTACTTGGGGAAATACAGCAAAATGTATCACCTCATGTCATGACCTGAAGACAAGCAGTGGGACCTGAGAAACACAACTCTTTTTTTTTCAGTCAACCTGGTTAGTAGGCCTAAAATGTATCTGATTTACTAAAACCTGACGCGTATACAGTACATTGTTTGATTTGTAAATTATTTCATGATTACATTTTGCTATTATAAAGTGGTTATATATATTAGGGCTGTCAAACTCGTTAACGCAAATTTGTTTTAACGCCACTAATTTCTTTAACGCATTAACGCAACTTGCGATTTTTAGGTTGTAGTGGGCTCCGTTTGAAAGTTAGAGTGAAGATACTGGTATCATATGAAGCTAAAAAAACTAAAGAATCTATTGGTACCAAGGTCATACTAGCTCGTGAAGGAGGCTAAATAACGCTCCAAACTTACGCTAAATATTGGCGAGGAAAATGGGGTCCCTTGACCTCTGACCTCAAGATATGTGAATGAAAATGGGTTCTATGGGTACCCACGAGTCTCCCCTTTACAGACATGCCCACTTTATGATAATCACATGCAGTTTGGGGCAAGTCATAGTCAAGTCAGCACACTGACACACTGACAGCTGTTGTTGCCTGTTTGGCTTCAGTTTGTTATGTTGTGATTTGAGCATATTCTTTATGCTAAATGCAGTACCTGTGAGGGTTTCTGGACAATATCTGTCATTGTTTTGTGTTGTTAATTGATTTCCAATAATAAATGTATACATAATTTGCATAAAGCAGCATATTAGCCCACTCCCATGTAGATAAGAGTATTAAATACTTGACAAATCTCCCTTTAGGGTACATTTTGAACAGATAAAAAATGTGCGATTAATTTGGGATTAATTTGCGTGATTAATCACGATTAAATATTTGAATCGACTGACAGCCCTAGTTGCTATATATAATTTTGCTATTATAATTCTGTAAAGAGTGAGGGAGAGTCTAATGTAGAACACACACACACAAACACGCACACGCACACACGCACACAGTCTTTCACAAACACACACAGAGCAAGAGAGAGAGAGAGCTGTCATTTTAATGAGACATTTGAGTCTGCGTAGACAAACAGTGGTGTAGTGTAACGCAAGTGTTTGTAGCTGCTATGGTTAATTTAAAATGTGTACGTCACTGTGTGTGTGTGTGTGTGTGTGTGTGTTTGTGTTAATGAGGTTGCAGGGTAGATCACGACACACCGTCCTGCTTTAACCTCACAGTCTGAGTGTGTGCGTGTGTTCTGTATGTGCATTTTTGTCACGTAACCTGTTTTGTTTTTTTCACCGTTGCTGGAGGCACCGTGTCATACCTCGTTTATGGATTACTGTTGAGACATTAACAAGTTCTGCTAAAACAAAAAAACATGGAGCACATGGAGTCCCCCTTTGATTTGTAGAGTAGCTGTCAAGAGCTATTGATCTCTGATTAGCTGATTCATCACCGTCTACTGATCCACTGCTTTGTAGCTCAACAAGCCACAACACTACAACACTGCAGAACTGCATTACCAAGGATAGTGCGGCATTTTCACACACAGAAATGGCATGATTACACGTTATAGATGTAGTTTTGGAAGAGGCAAATCTCTTCAGCATGCCACAAGAGAAAAGTAAAGACATATTTTGTGCAGCAGAAATATGTTTTCATCTTTTTCCTATCTTGTTTATCGTGTTGTGACCCAATTGAATTTATCTTGCGACCACTTGCAGAGTCTTGACCTCCAGGTTGGGAAGCACTGCTCAGCCAACAGCTTGCACAGCATGTACAAATGTGCAACATTTGGAGACACAAATCATGTACAAGAATGAAAACATTCGAGGGTAGAAATTATTCATCTATAACACAAAGTAGGAATACTAATTCATGTACACAAATTATTAAACTAAGGTTCTTTGGCCACGTTAGCAGCTCTGTGAGGCCGTACCGCTCATTCTAAAGAAAGAAGAATATTAGAACTGATGATGGCGCTGGATGAAAAGTCAGGGGATCACCCTGAACAACATGAAAGTCTGTACAAAGTTTGATGGTAATCCATTCAATATTTGTTAAGATATTTCAGTCTGGACCAACGTGGTGGGCCGACTGACTGATTAACAAACCAAAATCACCATAAACATGAAACCTTGATACCTGCCAGACCTGTACAAACCATTTATGAACAGATGATTTTGAGCAGAGACCACATACACTATTGTACCTCACAGAGCTGCACATTTTTGTCTCCTCTCTCAACTTGTTTGAATAGGAAATAGGCCAATTTTGCACAAACATTCACCTACACTCTGTTGCCAGTTTATTTGGTACAGTATCACAGTCCTGGATGCTCCCTATAGAAAAATTAGAGAAGCAGCTGTGAGCGTCTCTTTATCGTAGATGAGAAAGTTAACCAGGCGTGCACTTGCCAAACTAACCAGTTAGTCCTAATCCTTGAAGTCATTTCTCTTGTTAAGGCCTTTACACACCGGAGGCGTGACGAAAAAACAACATGAAAATGTGAAATAACGGCATTTGCCTGTGAATATACGTCTAGGGCTTTTATTGTGAAAGGTAAGAACAGAAGGAGTGGATCTCGTATGCGCTGCCTTTCGTCAAGGTTGAAAGGAGTAATAGAGTTTGGCGTCTTGGTTCGGACTATGGAGCCTTCGAGTTGTTGTTTTATAATCCTCTTAAATATGGGCGTAACTCAACCCGTTCCGCACAATGTGATTGGTTGATGGTTTTATTCGCAGTTCGAAAACTCAGAAAAATCAACCTCGTTACGGAAAAAAATGACACTTTTTCGCAGCGTAATATTTGCATTCTGTGTGAAAGTATTCATGACAGTTCAAAAAATATATTTTGATGTGCGCACGAAGAAAAAACTAAAATATGATTATGATCATTTTTACTGAATAGAGCATAAGCGCATCATAATGTAATCAATGGCACCTCCCGTTTTGAAATTGGCAGAACGAGAGCTAGTTAACATTAGCTGTTAGCAGCCGGTCCTGCTCCTGCACGGAGCTCACAGCTAACGTTAACTAGCTCTCATGTTGTCGATTTCAACACGGATTTGTTGTTTACAATGTAGCTTGATGAGAGAAAAAATAGGGTGCGTCCCGTGGATGCGTTGATAGTGAGTTTACTGTGTCCTAATCATATTTTCTATCGTCCCACAACGGGATGCCGCTAGTCTCGAGCCCGGACAGTAGTGTAGAAAAACAATCATCCATCACGTTTTCAGAATTTTGGCATCGACTTGGTACCGAATTATCGGTTCTCGTAAATCCCTAATCTGAGCAGTTTATAATTTTAGTGCCTGAGCATGAGGACAGATTGACATGCTGCGGGGAGAGATGCGTAAGAAAACAAATTACAGACAACGTGAGAAATATGGACAGCAGATGTGAATGTTATTGATCTCTGTTGATTCAGATGCTGCTCTGTTTAATTACAACCTCGACCTGAAATGTTGCTACAAACTTTTTTCCGCAGTGCAGGAGGTTAAAATGACAAAATTCATAAAACTCAGCACAGCGTATTCTCTGCAGAGATACTCTTTAATGATCAGAAAGAGGAGATAATCAATCACAGAGTCCATTCCACCATTAACTCTCATTCACCTTTATCATTCCCGAACTATCACTAGCCCAAAACCGGCTCCAGTAAAAAGCCCGGCCTCACCCGTGCTTCATAAAGTAGCCTGGATGAGCGTCTTTGAACAAAAGTGGATGGAGCATGTGTGTGTGTACCGCTGTGCCTCTCAGTGTGTGACAAAGCCCCGTGGAGACACACGGTGCACTTTCAAACAGTAACAAGGTGGTAATAGAACAGAGGTGACTTTATTCCATCTCTCCCTGCTGATCAAAGCCTCTTTCACTTCCCCTCCTCTTTTAAAACCCTGATCTAGCTCATCCTGCATGTCTGTTTTCTGTCCGTCCTCTACGTTTCCCTCTCTCTGCCCCTCCTCCTGTTGCATACATATTTATTATCTCGCTAACCACAGTAGAGCTGCTGTGTGTGTCTGTGTGAGTGCACCCTGACTATGGACATACATTTCTGAGAGTGACATTTATTGGTAATTATACCTTGTATCAGAAGTTTCATTCTTCAAGCTGCCTAACTACACACCTTTCATCTTTTTCTATACTGTGACTTATAATGATGCATGAAAATACCTTTGCATTGAAGGTGAATTGCTGTATGTGCACAAGCACTGAGCAAGTGAGTTTTTCATCATATGTCCCCTTTAAAGCTGTTTTTGTTATTGTTGTTTTGTGGTTTGTGTTGTTTTTCTGTGATCGGTCTACTGCGAACCATGCAGATAGCTATTATGCCAGATAGCTGAGGCTAATGTTTTACTAATACAACATTCTAATTAACAGTTATGAGTTATAAGTTAACAAGCAATTCTGAAAGTTACAAACAGTCCCTTTAAAGTATCCTGGTCTTAATGAGGATATAGACTTTACATGCTTTCTGTGAATAAGAAATATGTATATATATTTTTCTTCTCTCTGTATAGACTCCCATGTTTGTTTTGCAGCTGTTGAAAAGTAGGAGTAGTTTCATTGATGATGGACATAAATAATTTGTTTCTGTGTTATTTCTTTGTGACATTTTGTAATATTTTGTAATACTGTGGTGATCATGTGATTGCCTCCCATTGGTTGTTGATACTAGGTGAAGTCACACCCGCTCTGTTTGTTTTAATCCCTTACAAAGACCTACAGAGGTCGAAACATGTCAGCTTTTTAAAACGATTTAGCCACTACAATAAAGGCTTTTTAATATATTTCCTTCCTCGTTGCCAATGTTTTAGTATTTTAGAGTGCCTTCCTGTCTGTCATGATTTTTTTTCTCGTTTTGCAAGAGCACCCGACACATTTTGTCTTACGGTTGAATACACAGAGCAACCAGTTATCTCTCTTTCCAATTAGAAATATACATTAGAAAACTGAAATGCATGTTAAAACTATTATGTGAGCAAAATTAGATCAGGGCACTTCAACAGAAAGTGTTCAATTTTCTACCTTGGAGTGAAAGAGGACAGCAAAAATATATGTCTGTGCTGTGTAAAGTCACAGTTACTCTAATGTTGTATAATCACCAATAATGAGTCATACAAAACATGCACACTCACGAACACCCCTTCAATGATGGCACCAGGGCAAAATCCCTGTTTAGTTTTTTTTGGTAAATAATGAAATGATTCTGAATCTGAAAACAGCTTACAGTCATATTTTTCCATAATTGCTGCCAGGCCATTTTCATCAGGCCACAAGCTGTCTTTTCATTAAAGGAGCCGAGCTGGAGGGTACAAAGTGGGATTTTGTAATGTATGAGTCTGCTCTCTTACCAAAGAGCCAAAGACCGTATTACAAAGCCAACAGAGGAGTGTGGCGCCCTTCCCAAGATCGGAGTAAACACTCCAAATCTGAGGCAATAACTCAAACACACACACACACACACACACACACAATGTTCATACACACAATGTGAAGCTGGCCATCGATATCAAAAAATGGATTATATTTCAGAGGTATTGTTTCCATTTCATTGGCTGAATCTTTTGTCTGATCTGATCTGTAAGTTGGCTAATGAAATCACATAAGAAGCTTTGGGAAAGTATGTACATGAATGTGTCTTTGTGTGTGTGTGTGTTTGTGCTTGCGTGCTTGCGTGCGTGCGTGTGTGCGTGCGTACGTGCGTGTGGAGTGTGCCTGTGTGTGGAGCGTGCGTGCGTGCGAGAGAGAGACTGGTTTGTAAGAGGACGTAGAACTTAATTTCATAGCCAGCTGAAAGACAATGATCGCAACAGACAGTAATAATTCAATTTTAAAATATTCACCCTCACTTCACACACACACAGAGACACGTATCTTTTCTACGTGCACAAACACACATGCCTGCGCCCACCATTTATATTCCAGTTCTTCTCTTAAACAAAACTGCTCTTCATTAAAGAACTCCTAACCCCTCTACGAGGAGATAAAGGGTAATTACGTAGCTATCGTCAATTCAAACGGGTCTCTTTTCCTGAGTGCAGGGACCATAGATAAGGCTGCTTAATTAACTTAAGTGCTTCTGTTCCATCACCTCTCATGCAGGAACCCTCTAACTGCTGATGGAAGTGCAGAAAAGGCTCGATTATTCTGGCACATTAAATCATCTGTATTGTCACATCTGGTCAATTTCACAGTTGAAGTTTGGAGTTTAGACTTTTCTCTGTTGTATGGAATAGCGCAGGGCCAAAGAATATCTGAAAATGATGTTTAGAGCTTAAGTGAAGCTGGTGAGAGAGTCGGGAAAAAAAGAAGCGGGGGATTCTGATTTCCATGTGGATTGTTGCTTTTATCAGATTTCTGGGTGCCAAGAATCCAACTCGAGCTGCCAGTTTCAACATAACCTAAGCTGCATTAATGTTGCATAATAAATTATTGATCACACAAGGGAAAGTCTGTTTGTGTATCCAAAGGTAGCAGTGACCCCTGGTAGAGCTCTACGTGTCTTGCTCAAGGCCATTTCAGACCACATGGGATCACTTCTACCAACAGGGGGCTTAAACCTTTGTAGTTGAGCTTAACATGCCATCCGGTTGCTCTCTGGTACATCCAGCATGTATAAAAAGACTCCACAAATCATGGTGGTGACCTGCCTTTTGAACTTCTTTTTAAACTTTGCAACAGGGCTCAACTTCTCGACTCACACTTGAAAAAGTCCAAATGACGACGACGACGACAGTCACAGGCGCTGTTGCATCCATTTCAAACGCACGGACATGAGAGTGATATCGGGGACGCTGGAAGTCAGTCAGAGTTGGGGGTGTTGAGAGAAAGTCAGTCTATATAATGAAGTCGTACTAAATGCTGCATGGCAATCAGTTTTTTTGCTTTAATTTGAATGCCCAGGATTGTTTATATTTAATAGCTATTAATCATATTTTACATACATTTTCAGGTTTTGAGAGGGCTTTGGCGCTGTGCAGCTGTTGGGGTATTGGGAGAGGGGCGGCTTGGGGGTGCTCCCAAGAAAATTTGAAGGTTTTTGACTTAAATCTATGCAATTTTCACATCATTTTGGATCATTACTAATGCTATAGATAATAATTTTATTATTTACACTGTCAAAGTAATACATATATATATATATATATATATATATATATTTTTTTTTTTTTTTAAATTTCCATTATTGTTAAACAATAGATCTACAGAAAAAAACAGGGAGTGTTGCAGCACCCCCAATTTCCACATCAGTGATTGATATCCAGCTTCTCATCTAACTCTCAGAAAGAAGTGAATAAGTGTTATTTCCCAAAATGTTTAACTACTCCTTTAACCAATCAGAGTCATTGGAAACCATTATTTTGAAAGAATATGGTTAAATGGCACCCACACCTCCTCCATCGATCAGCTGGTTGGGTCTACCTGAAGACTCTATCAGGCGCTGGGAACAAAAAAAAAGGTGTTTGTTACAAAAAATAAAGATGACTGGCGTTAGATTTGCAGTTCCAGTCCCATTTGATAACAACCAATCCCTAATTAAATTTCTCTCTCTCTCTCTCCTGTCAAGCAGCTCATCTTTTCTTTGGTCAATCTAATTTGAATCTTTTCAAACACTCCCTTTGTGTTAACCCTCCCTTTGTATTCTCTTAATTTTATATCTCCTTTCAACTCATCTTTTCTCCACCTCCCTCCTGTCATCCCCACCTCTTAGCATCTCAATTTCTTATGCATCCTCTGTCCTTCCATTATTCATCGAGCATATCACCGGTCCCACTCAAGGCTATTTCCTTCAGTCTTTTATTTCCTCCTCCCTCCTCCACTTGTTACTTTCCAATTCAGATGAAGGAAACGCAGAAGCTCTCGTCTCTCCTTTGTCATTGTTCCAGCCATTTCGTTGCTTTCCTGCCCCCCTACTTTAACTCTCTCACTCCTTTAATCCCGCTTTCATATTTTCCTCAACACACCATGTAGCTCCCGCCGCCTCTCTACAACTGTTCTCCACCCCCCTTACTTCCCTCTCATTCATAATCATCACTGAGCCCTGTCTCTACATCCGACCCTCTATCTCTTCCCTACCAGCATTCCTCTTCTCATCCACCCACACTCAACCCTCCATTAGTTTGTGTGTGTGTGTTTGTCTTATGTGTAATTGCACGCGTGTGCATGTGTATGCATGCGTGTTTTCTCTCCAGGGCAAGATGTTCACTACTGCGGAGGTTAGAATGATGACGATGGTAATAAAGATAAGAAGTCGTCGGAAAGATACTGATCAAACATCTCCCAGTGGCAGTACGTGTGCATCTGTGTTGTGATTATATGTGCTTACATGTGTGTGTGTGTGTGTGTGTGTGTGTGTGTGTGTGTCCTGTGCCATGTGGCTCTAGGGCAAATACTCCCCCCAAAGAACAAAATTTAGAGCGGCCTCTTTTAAGTCCCTCAAAATTTACAGAACAGAGGAGTTTGCGATTTTTGTTTAGTGGGTGCTGCTGTTAATTGGAGGTGCTCCAGGCTGTCCTCGGGCTATTGGCGAACTGTGCATGAATGTGGAACTGTGCGTTTGCCTCCATGCGTGCGTGTACGTCACTATAGTTGATACCGAGACACGAAACATAAGGTTTAAGCTTCCACAGAGAGGGAAATTAGCAGAGCCGCTGCCACCACTGCTTACTCACAAAGTGACAGCAATGTTAGGAAGCTTTCAGCGGTGGAAATTAAATTAGGTTGCAAGAATCAAACACATAATGGCAAAAAAAAAGCAAGACTGAACAACATTAGCAGCACAGAGCAACCGCAGCATACAGAGTAAAGTGAGAGGGTGAGGGGGGCGGCGAGATCGCAGTCATGCCAGGTAATTAATTACTTGCATGTGCCGTTGTTGTTTGCTGGTGCAGAACGACAATTTTTACATGTTCATAGGCGTGCGTCAGCAGCTACGTTATTTAGATCTTCAAAGTCCCCAGTGTCCCCAGCTTTTTATCAGCAGCAGGTCTTACATTACTTTTAATGCCGCAGGAATGAAAACAAAATGTGTGGCTGATGACAAAAGGATGTCCACTGAGTGTCCACTTACTGTAACACAGACAAACAACGTTGATGAAATGCTGATGCCAGACATCAGAAAGGCAATACGTCATCCAGAGTAGACTTGCATGACCACGCACCCCTTTGGGGGAAAACAATCCTGTGTCCTTCGTTGATGGTAACAACATAAAGACAAGAAGTTGAAACATGTTTCCAAACTTCTACTTTAAACAAACCGGTAATAATAATAATAATGCTATGCTGAAAAGTTGCTGTGTAGTTGATTTCACCAACAATAAATCAGAAAACGCTGATCTCAGATTTGTTCCCCTGACGTGTCCTAAAAAAGATATAATAGAGGGGCTTTATGGCTCCGAGCTATAGACCAGACCAGCATCACGTCATCGCCGAGGCTGCGCTCCCGTTTGGGGGAAAGAAACTCGCTGTCACAGGAGAGAAAAGGACAAAAAGCTGTTGTGTAGCGGGTTAACCGAGGCTTTCACACTGAGATTTGAGGCACATACGATACATAAATATTCACTTCCAGTGTGATAAATCACTAAATGATGCTGGTGACAGTGACTAGTATGGCTAGCTTAAGTGTGAGGCTGCTGCAGTAATACAGTCATACATTAACGTTATAGCAGCATCAAACTGTTGTCTCCAACTAAATCTCAGCCTATAGATCAAACAGTTGGCTATTAACAGGCTGATTATTTACGGACAACACTTAGCCGAACGTGACTCAATCAGATATGTATAGAAGTCTGGATAAGCAACATCCAGCCACTGTGTTGACGGGGGAAGACTGAAGGGACATGGCGGCGATCAACCTTAATTTATTAAGGTATCGCGAACGCTCAGGTTCAGGCAAGGTTGCAAAATAATTATTAGACATGTGTATAAAAGAAACATTTGTATAACAAGAGATGAATGCATACAAATTTGTCAAAATTACAATCCAAACACAGGCGTTGAAGTCTATGGGATCTACGGTTTTCTTTCCCCCAAAAGGGTGTGCGGCCTTGACTTTTTGCGAAGTACTTGGTCTGACATATGGGTCACCTACTGTACAGTACTGTTTGTGCTTTTGTGTGTGTTACATCAAGATGACATCCTTTTCCATATTAAACAACCTCTATATATTCCCTCTTTATCTGCATGCACACACTCACTCAGGAGCTTCTTAGTTGGTACATTACTTCTCTTTAAGCCCATTCTAAGTTTTGCTTCCCTATTATTTACACTCCCCTGGCTCAATACTCAGTGAAAATTACTGTACAAGCCTGCAGAAATGATTTTCATTATCTGTCTCCAAGGTCTGAAATGAATTAGGCACAAAAAGATTTCCATGTACTCTGTTCCCTTTTCAGTTCCAGGTTGCTGGAAGTTGATTCACCGCTGAGAATTGACCTTTTTTTGTGAAATGAAAATTCAAGTCTCATCAACTTGATTGGATTTACTTTATATTATGATGTTGATTTACCAATGGGACTTTGGAACACTACTTATCATGGAGAGAAGAAATACTGTATATTAGTTGTACTTACTTATCTTTTGTGAGTGGAGCACTGAGACAGAGGTATATTGACAGAGAAAATGAAGCCAGTCGGAGTCTGTTCTCTCCGGCTACGTCTTCTCTCTCTAGTGCACAAACATCTATCTTTAGTGACAGTAAAGACAGTACTACTTCAAACTGCATGCACAGGTTGTACAATCATTTTTCATGCACTTTTCAAGTAAATTCTACCACAGTAAAGAAGAACTGATCATAAATAGATGAATAATACTGAGAGACTTCATCAAAAAGTTGCAAAAAAGGAAATTGAGTGAGTTTAGTTTCATTCCTTTTGGGTGTGCAACACTTTGTTTAAACATAATGTATCACATCAAATTAAACTGTCGTGATAGTTGTGGTAAAATTCAACTTGTTGCAGCAATTTATAGTAATACAAGTGATGGAAAACATAATATGAATAAATATAAATATGTGATTTATCGAAAAGGTTGTTATATAAAAACAAACAACTGGTTATTTCTGGGGATGCATCAAAATCTGGGCCGATGCCAATTTTTTAAATAACAATTTGTCCGATGGCAGATGTTTTTGTTTGTTATTTATTCCCCCTTTTGTGCCAGGGAAGCAAATAAATCTCCATTATAAAAAATAACTGACAAATGTTTTCAAAGTCATTCAGCATTTCATTACATCATCTGTGAATGAGCACAAAGTCAATCATACACATTTATGAGACAACCTCTAATGAAGTGTCCAAAACCCTTTGAAAACGCCAGCCGTGCCCCTTTCATTCTTTTATCCAAGGTGCTTGTGAGGTTGCGCTCCTGTCGCGCATGCCGTTACTAAGCAACCAAAACCTGCGTGCTGCCATGGCGTTGATGATGAAATTGCAGTCATTTAGCAGAAAGCCTCACTGACTAAATTAAACTCAGTCAAAACAAAGATAAATGGATTTCCAGCACTGTCAATCCCTCACAGTAGCATTACTGCTTGATTTCTCTGTGTCAGTTTAGCTGACCTATCAACCGAATGTTGTGACGTCCTCGGACAGAAAGGGTGGAACAAGTAAAGTAGACCCTGGGACAGATCGTAAAGCTCTGGGTAGCCCTGCACTAAAATGATTAACTTCTCCTCCATATATTTACCATAGACTGATATTTATGAAAGAAAGTAAGATATCTGCCGGCTGTGATTGGTTGTTCCTCGTTACATGACATGCTGCAGCTTTCCAAAAGTTTAAATATTTTTTAGGGATGTCAATCGATTAAAATATTTAATATTGACAATCGTATGATTGTCCATAGTTAATCGTGATAAATCGCAAATTAACTACTACAGATTAACTATTTATCTACTCAAAATATACCTTAAAGGGAGTTTGGCAAGTATTTAATACTCTTATCAACATGGGAGTGGGCAAATATGCTTGCTTTATGCAAATGTATGTATACATTTATTATTAGAAATCAATTAACAACACAAAACCATAACACATATTGTCCAGAAACCCTCACAGGTACTGCATTTAGCATCAAAAATATGCTCAAATCATAACATGGCAAACTCAAGCCAAAATGGCAACAACAGCTGTCAGTGTGTCAGTGTGCTGACTTGACTATGACTTGCCCCAAACTGCATGTGATATCATAAAGTGGGTATGTCTGTAAAGGGGAGACTCGTGGGTACCCATAGAACCCATTTACATTCACATATCTTGAGGTCAGAGGTCAAGGGACCCCTTTGAAAATGGCCATGACAGTTGCATGGTTAGTAACAATGGATTCATTAGGTTTTCTAGTTTTGTATGATGCCAGTATCTTCACTCTAGCTTTAAAACTGAGCCCGCTACAACCTAAAAATTGCAAGTTGCGTTAATGTGTTAAAGAAATTAGTGGCTCTAAAACTAATTTCTGCTAACGTGTTATTATTGCGTTAACTTTGACAGCCCTACTGACTGCCCTTTAAAACAGGCGTTTGGGTACGCTTGCGAAGGCGTCTCTCCCGCATTTGAGCGTGCGTGCCATGTGTCTACATTGACAACAATGGATTTGAGGGCGCAAAAGCGAATGAAAAAGATTATTTTTTGAGAAATAACTGCTTCAAAAGCCTTTTTAGCTGCTATACAACCATCTACTCAATGACAAAAACGTTTCAGTACTTATAGCCCAACAACTATATTCTTTTTGTGAAACATAAATTAAATGTGACTAGTGTGAATATGTGTGTAAAGTTTCATGAGTGTTTGTGCATCCTAAAGTCCTCAAACATGTGTTCGTAAATTTTAAATTAACACACGAAATCCGAGATGGCTCAAAAATATTTAATATGCTCTTGGAGATGTAAGCAATGACCTACTCGAATTTCGTGAAGATCAAAGTATTTTTTTCTCAAACCTGCCTGCATTTGGGGGCGCTATGAAGCCCGCTGGCAACGCCCGAGCCCAATCACTACAGAACTTTGCAATCGTTGCCAGTTCTGATATGTATGCCAATTTTGGTGAGTTTTTGTGCATCCTAAGCGCCTCAAAAATGCAATCTCACAACGGAAAAATAATAATCTTTAGGAAAACAATAGGTTTCCTCACCGTTGGGCCCCTGGCACTTTCGTGATCGGGCCCTAATTAAATGTAAATGTTAAAGTGATTACAAACATATATAAGGCTATATTTCACCTGTAAAGAATTGTCTAGATTTCAACTTACAAATATTGTGATGTGACGAGGTGTAGGCTTTGTTGGCTTCACTGTTTCTCAACCTTCTATGTCTACTTTCACTCTTCCTACACTTCCCAAAATGCAGTTTGTGTTTTCAAGCCTTCTGTTTAAAAAAAAAAAAAAGCCTTTTGATGAAATGTGCCCATTCTATAGATCAAAATGTGAATGGCTGAGAGAACCGTTGATCAGGGGCTCAATTCACAAGCGTCACATTTCACAAATGAATGTCGCTCACAAAGTGCAAATGAATTCTAGAGTCCTACCGAACTCTAACAAACACATGCGACGGTCACAAGTATGGCGTTTAATTCGATCAGTCAAATATGTCAAAATGAGCAAAAGTGGAGATGATCTCATGTTACAAATCACACCAATAGGGCCCAGACTCAGGGCAAATAAAACAACATTTCACCAGAATGCAGTTTATAATAATACTCAAATTGTTGTAGAGTACATAGTTTCCTTGTCAAACAGGAGAGAGCCTGGCAGTAGAATAGGCATAATTCATAATAACATAATAGCTGTTCTGATTGTATGATTGGCAATCACAGTACCGAGCCTTGCTTCCCCCCTGCAGGTATACTTTAAGTTGACTAATCAAAACAGATGTAATCAACGATAGAGTGAAGCTCAAAGGGTAACTACAACTGCTGAAAATCCGTTGTTGAACCACAGTAATGTCTGATTACACAGTTGTATTGATTACACCTGAACACAGAACAGTAGCTCTCTGGTTGAGAATCAAAGAGAATCACCAGTGTCACTCTAAATGAGTTTTTTGTCTGTTGCGTCATGCCGTCATTCATCCTGCTCCACAATGGACTTCTTCCGGTATGACTGTGATGACTGATGATGATTGCCGTTCGTGGGAAATGGTTGAAAGCTCTCCCCTTTTGATTCTGATGGACTCAAAGGATCAAAGCCTGATGTTAATGCTGTTGCTTTTATATCATTGAAATATTGATATCTCCTATTACTCTTCATTGCACTGTGGCTGAATCAGAGATGTCTATATAAGACGTACAGTAATTCTACATTTGGTCATTATTTCAATTAAGATAATGATGAATCATCCAGCCCCATCATTGTCTTAGTCTACTGGTCTACTAATACACAACTGAGCCTGTGCATGAAATGTGTTATAAAATAAGGATGGTTTGATTTAGAAACTGAAACATTTGTGGGGTGTCACCAGCATAGAGCCAAACAATTTAAACAAAGAAAAAGTGTTGCCCATGTCAAGTTTTTTTTTTTTTATATAGCCATAAAATCTGTGTGAATCTTTCGGTATCCCATAATTCGATTCGATTTCAATTCTTGGGGTCACAATTCGATTCAAAATCGATTCTCAATTCAGTACATAGGGTGCTAATTTCAGGATTTAATCAAGTCCGCTGTGCGCAATGTGGCAAATTATGGCATGAAAGTAGAGTAAAGATCATCAAGTTTTTATATTTGAAAGAGTTATATCAACTGATTGCTACAGGAATGAGTCCTAAAACCTGGAAATGAGTTAGCATTTTAGCACTTCCAGTTCCCTCGTCTGGAAGTTAATTTTTTTTTTTTTTAAGGGGTTTTTAGTTAGATGCCTGAAATAAGGTCTGTGGTTAACACAAGCTGAAGAGACTTTAAAGTTCTGTTACGATATAAAATACGTCAGTAAATACCCCACTCGTGAATTTTGAAGCTTTTATGCGTCTTAAAAAAGGCGGTTGCTAACAAGTGTCTAAATGAGACTACTTAACGTCATCAAGCTGACTCGTCGAACCTTTACAGCCTCGTTGTGTATACTCACGCTTATGTGACGGTGGTGTAGTTCGTCTATAGCCTAACGTTAGCTTTTTACTTCTGGCGAGTGCATTCACACTTCAAAAATCATAAAAGTGGTGTTCAGTTGTGAAGATTATCTTGCTGAACAAAACATGTAAGTATCATAAACGTGTGTCTGTCACAGAGTTTATTTTCTGCAATAATCCAAAATCAAGTGAAAAAATGCCTTTTTTTTTTTTTGTCGAGGGAACCAGTGTGATGTTAACTTCCTGGTTGTAAAAACACACAGGCAAATGGTCACATTTATTCATGCTAAACTTGCACAAATAAACATTTTTTACTAAAAAGTTTAGTATTTCTCAATTGTCAGTGACTTCAAGAATAACAAATACTAAAGTTATAAAATAAATAATACTCCTCAGAAACATGCCAATTTCAAAAATAAATTGTGCATAAAATAACACTTAAAACTGGTATTTTGTAGGGCTGTACCGAAGACCGTTTTTTGGGCTTCGAAGCTTCAGTGAGAAATATTCAAAGGTATTCAAAGCTTCGCGGCGCAGCAGGCTGACAAGCTCTCTTGTCTGTCTGTCTCCATCTTCCCTTCAATGCCCGGGACACAACAAACAGCCGTATCCATCTAAGAATTACTAATAATAATTCATGAAAGTTGAATATGAAAAATGTTGTAGGATTATTCCTATTTTGGGATTATATACTTTATCATTACATACTTAAATAAAAACGAAAAAAAACAACGAAGCATTCGAATACTGACTTAGAGGTTGATTACCATGGCAACAATGGAGGCTTCGAAGCATTCAGGTCTGCCCTACGGGTCAGCCCTAGTATTGGGTGATTTTTGTTAACAAATCACACAATAATTGCATGTCACAACTTTGACTTGGTGTGTAGGATTACTGGCCATCAGTAGCAATATCTACGTTTTAAAAAATCTATTTTTGGAAATTGTGAATAGATTCAGAATCTTAGGAGATAAGAATCTCGATTCTTACATGACTCAATTTTTCCCACCACCACCACCACCACCACAATCTAAAAGGGATTTACAATTCGTAAACACCTTCCATCCATAGACCCTAAAATAAAAAAACAGTGGGGGAAGTGGCGGGGGATGAGCAGGAGAGGAGGGATCAGCAGGAAGTGTACACAGAGAAGCTGCAGTAGAATTACAATAAGAGAAGCAGGATGACAATATTAGCAAAGGTATGAAGCAACATTGACAAACTTTCAACTGACTGGGGAAAAGGGGCTGGAACATGTACTGCAAGGCTGATGAGGGAAGGTGGAAACAGGTGGGCAGGTTGAGAGTGGCAGGTCTGGGGAGTTAGAGGAGAGTACATGGCCTGGAGGAAGTGAACTGGGTCTGGAGACGGGGACAGAGAGCCAGGCCAGGCAAAACAAAGAAAACAACTATGGATGGAGAGAGAGAGAAACACACTTCATGTTCTACCCTCTGAGATTACTGTAATTAATTTATTATCTCAATCATCATATCTTACACACATTATGACTTTATGAGCCTATCTTAGGTTGTTGAGTAAGTCAATCTTCTCAGATCATATCAGGATAAAAATGATTTTCCCCTGGAGGTATGACCGGGACAAATTAATTTTAAAAAGCCTTGTAAAACCACAGTAATGATCTGACCATCGTTCTCTATCTATATTTTCAATGTTTATTCATGAAGCTGCATGGATGAATAAATGAATATCCAACAACATGCTTTACATACAGCATATGAGCATACAGGAGTGAGAGTCCTGACTTAACGGAATACTTCACCCACAAAATGACCATTTCTATATCAATTATTCACCCCGTGTTACCTTGAATTCTTGAAGAATTTCTTTCTCGCACGCCTCCACGGCAAACGGAGAGCAAAAACAAAAGAAATCAAGGTAACATGGTAACAAATGGTAATTTTGTGGGTGAAGAATTCTTTTGATGTTCTGTCATTCAATGCTTGTGTTGGTTAGACTTTATAAAGCAGGCAGCAGAATTCGCTGTGAGAAGCAGGGGAAGCACCACTCTCTCTCACTACGGTAATTTATTAAGACTTCAATAGCAAAATACCTTGACTCTTCGTGCTGTCAGGGCTTTAGAGTTGTGTTTTTGTCTAGAGTTGGGTCGATTTCCGGTTTTGCCGGTCCAGTTTAGTGTGCATGCTTACACCGTTTTGATTTTATGCCAACCTGTTGAACACGCATTTATCATTATGACACAAAGTAAAATTAACTACATCAGCAACCTGTGCCTACGCCATCACGGTAATAAATTCAGCTTATATTTTTTAGTTTTAGTTTGTTTATAAACTGACTAACGGAGCCACTAGCGTCTGAAATGCCTTGCGCAATTTACTGTCGGGGCTGGCAACATGAAGGAGATACATTTTCAGTAGAGGTGGGAAGAGGTGCAAAGCCCATGTTGTGTTTGTTTACTAGAAAGGCCATGTGTTACCGGTGTTTAACGGTGGTCAGGCACACACCGATTACATTACGTACCCACCGCCCCCACCGTCGTTTTGCTTTTTTTTTACAGAAATAAAACCCATTTAGTTACAGCGGCGTGTTATCAATAGATAGTCGGACGGCGGACACTACAAACTGACAGTGAATGCGTCTGCTTCATACAGAGTCTCAGCTCAGAGTAGCAGGTGTCAGTTTTCACAAACGGGACAAGAGACAGATGACAGGCCGAGAAATGGCGGATGATTTGGTGTCAAGGCAAAAAGCAATCACGCCTATTTGGCAATATTTCAGATTGAAACCTAATGCTATAAGAGAACCAAAACATTAATGAGGTAGCGTTAATCGCTGTAAGGAGGATGGAGTGGTCCCAGCTGGAGTGCGCGGCGCAGCGGCGCCAAGTAGATTCCTGCGGCCCCGCAGCAACACCTGGAGCGGAGAGGCCAGACACACAGCCACCAGACGGTAAAAATCTAAGTAAGCGCACTACACATATTGACCGCCATCTTTTCTTGTAAAATGTCTGGTTTAATCGGCAACACCGGTGTTGTCACAAGTTTATTAACCGATGGGAAATTTTCCTCCCCATCACATCCTTAGTTTCCGCCAGCCAGTGTACTGCAAGCCCGGAGGCCCGTAACGTTAGCGAGTGTGCGAGAGAGAGAGAGAGGAAGCGAGGGAGAGGCGTTACGGACCGAAGGTGAGTATGAAGTTAGCAGTTGAACGTAGCAGTGTAGTGTGTGTACAGTTTATTTGTCAGTGAAATAAATGCTACAACTCCTCAAGACAAAAGCCAAGTTTCCATGTCTTCTTTACCACCTGCTGATTAAAGTGAAGGGGGATAGCCCCGAAGCTAGTGACAACAACGGCCCAGGCTCACGTAAGGTGGGCTGACTTTAAGGTGGTCCAGCTAATCTCATTTTAGTTTTGGTGGAGAGGCTGCTGAGTCGAGTGTGACAACTAGTGGTAAAATTCGGTATACAGGTCCGGTCCGCTGTTTGGCTTAAATATCAAACCACTTTGATTTATTTTACACCTGCCCAACCCTATTTCTGTCCAATATTTCTTCTCTTTTTAGCTCCGCTTTTGGTCTCTGCCAGCTCCCGAGGGAAATCTCTGGCTCTTTAGCTGCTAAATGCTTCACTTGTGGATGTATTTAGAGAGCTGGATACGGCACCGCCACACAGCCTTGCTACAAATTTGTCCCAGTGGCAACCCCATACGGCCTGAAAAGGCTTTTCCTCCATAGATCACCATTATAAAGAGACATCCGTAAAACACTTGAATTGACACTTCGAAGGTTGATTACTACCATTTATATTATGCATTTGTAATCCATGGAGGTTTTATATTTGTAAAACCTTCCCAGAGGTTAGACAAATTGTATTTAACTGCATGATGTAATCTAAATGTAAAGTCTACGGGCCAAGGCAAGTGTAAAGACTGCATGCTAGTAATTACTTATCTATTGGATGTCATTTACTGTCTCAAGTGTTCATCTTGATATGTCTTTCCTCCTGATATAAAACTCCTTATCACATGTTCACACGTCTGCACACACACACACACATGCAGACTGTTTATCACCTTACCCATCACCACCATCCATTATTGGGAGATTTATATGTTTACATGTGTCTAAACAATGTCAGCCTTCTAATGAATGATACATTATAAAAACAATATGCTGTTAAATCAATAAGATAAATATCTCCAGACAGAGTGTCTGTCTGCACTATTGACAAACAGATAAATCACATTTGTAGCAGATTATATTGAATTAACCTTGGTTATGTTTCATCACTAAGGTCCTCTGTGTGTCTCTGGACTTGAACACTACTAATAGATAAAAAAAGAAAGAATACAACCAATGATTTATTTCTCAGTGTGTCTCCTGTTGTGATGTGTTAAAGGACGCAAAGCTCTAAGAGGGAGGAGAGGTCAGACAGCTCTGTATCAGAGATGATTGTGTTTGTATAGGGACGTCTAAATATCCACCTGTTTGTCAGGGGCTGTGAGGATGGTGCTAGTGTTCATTTTGTAAAAAAAGGTTTTTAGACTCCTTTTCATATTAAAAGCTGCCTCAATTTCAGACAGAGCATTATAAATCTTACAAGCCACTGACACTTTACTCACCCATACAGTACGACTTGCTCTCTGAGGCAAACAGCGTATTTCTCCTTTCTACAGGTTGAAAAATGTCATGTACCAGTTCGCTGGAAACCAATTTAGAGCTGTAGAGGCAAACCTGACCCGAAACCTTCCAACATCCTCGCAAATAAAAAGCATGTGAGGCTTACCGAGGCTTCTGTTTGGACTGTTCCTGTTTTATTGCTGCAATTATAAATCTGCTATCAACTGATTTAGGAGTGATATATCTACGAGGAGAGACTATAAAATCTTTAATACTGTTTTCTGACCAGTGTCTCAATCAGAGAGCGATACTGACACACACCACACACACACACACACACACACACACACACTCAGACAGACAGACAGACAGACACGCACACATTGAGCCCAGCCCAGAGAAGATTACTTTTCCTTTACTGTGGAAATCAATGAGCGCACTCCATCGCTCAATTTAATGCCCACATTCCCAACAAACACACACACACACACACACACACACACACCTGTAGATGATAGGACAGGGCAGATAGGGTTGCTTGGATTGGAAATATTCTATTGCCCCCCTCTGGTGACAACAGACACAGAGAATTCATTCATTCACACACACTTTGTCTCCCCTTTCTCTTGCTCTTTTCTAAAACAAAGTCTCTCCATCTCAGATTTCCTCCAGAACTTCAAGTAGTAATACTTCCAGTACTCTCCATCTCAACTTTTTTTTATATTCCACTCCACAACTTCTTTCATTCCTGCCATTTTCCCATGGAGTATGAAGCAGGTCATGTAGTAATCTGAAGTCACTGCGGGTCACTGTTGAGTTTTGATTGTGTGTGTGTGTGTGTGTGTGTGTGTGTGTGTGTGTGTGTGTGTGCGTGTGTGTGTGTGTGTGTGTGTCAGAGGCACTGAGCCAGAGTAATGGGTTTGTTCAGCCGTCCATAGCAGTTGTTTTGCCGTTGAATAATCCAGCAAACTGGTCAGAATCACCAATTACACACACACACACTCTCTCTCTCTCACACACACACAGTCAACTTCCATTTGCATAAACTCATATGTGATTATACATATAAGAAAAACATGAATACCCAGTTTACACTCAGTGTTTTATCTTCATACGTCTTGTGCAGATCAGACAGCTATTTGATATAAGAAAAAAAAAAAGACAAGAGCAGCTTCAAAGACAGACTGCAGCTCATTCACATTCTCTCCAGATGTTAAAAAAGATTAAATGCCTCCGTCTTCAAGCTGCATACAGAGTCGTCCCTCCACCGATGTGTAGCTACTTTAGGAAGCGGTGTGTGGAAGCAGCCACTTAGGGCCCAATCCCTGTGATAATGACAGGCGGAAATAAAACTGAGAGAGAGACTGCAGCCATTTCAAGGGTGTGAGCAGCTGTTGTAGCGTTTACTTCAACCATTGAATAATCTGTTAGTAGCAAAGATAGTCTGTGCCAATATGGCGAGCTCATTGGCCATGAGTTATCCATGTGTTTGTGTCAATAGTTGGCAAGTTACTTTTAGCATGTTATTACCATCACTAGTGCGGTAGTGAACCAAAGAAAATCTTGGTCGACCAAACTTCTACTTACTCTTCAACTAATCGAAAAATAAATCTACTTGTTACTGTAGATCAGGGATTGGCAAACTATTTTATATGAAGTGCCATTTTTTTATTTTCTTGTTAATCAGTGTGCCATATTAACATCAAAGTTAAAGCCAGGGTAGGCAGAATATTTTTGACATCATTGGGCAAAAAATCCATAATAATTTTTCAGCATATTGTAATTCAAGTGTTCTGAGAGAAAGACTTCTGTACCTCCTCATGGCTCTGTATTCAGGTTTTAAAACATCTAGCCCGTGACAGGAGACTTTGGCCAATCACAGGTAATTTCAGCGAGAGCGTTTCTTGACCAGAGCGCATATGATTTACAAAAATAGAATACGCTGTAGTGCCTGCAGTTGTATTTTAAACAAAACAGGTTATTTATGAGGCCAAACATATTGAAATATGCCAATTCTGATTCTGATGTTCAGACTCAAAGTCTATCAAGAAGTGATGCACGGGTCAGGGTTTTTTTTAAGGGGTTTTAGAGAGACAATCTGCAACCCACAAAAAAATATGCATTAATCAAACAATCCTAACCTCATAACCACCAACTTTGCGCATTATAGTATCACAATTGTCAGGATTTGGGGTCTGAGAGACAAGGACAGAGACACTGAGCGCTGCTCCAAAGTTCCTCCCGCGAGGAGCAGCTAAAGTTGGAGCGGTCCAGAGCGCTCTCTTTCTCCCCTGTCCACAGTAGTGGGAAGATCTACGCTAAATAACTGTTAAAATGATGTTGTTCTTTATTGTTGAACAGCTGCAAAACAAGTAACCCTTCAATTAAGAAATCAACTCCGTCTCTCTCTTTCACACACACACCCATCCCCTACCCGAAAATAATGGATTAAGAAGCGTTTGTATTCTTATTAAAGTAACACCAGCAATTGTCTGACCAATAACAAGAGCGTATCAACCAACCAATCGACCAACCAACCAATTAGGTGTCAGCCCTGACCATCACTTTTTGAAACCACTTACAAAGGTCCCACATTATCCATCCATCCATTACCTATACCTGATATCCCACCATGCATTGGGTGATAGGCTATATAAGGTTGAGCCTGTCTCCTAGATATTACATCGATATGTGAGTTTGCAAGAGCAAATACGTTCTGAAGGAAATCTATTAACATAATGAGGAAATGCTGTTAAATAATGTTTATACTGACCAGTATCAGATCAGTTAAAATTATCTCAGACAACGTATATCATTTGCTTTACACCAAAATATCACATCTTACTATAGGAAATCTGCTAATAGTGACTATGGAATTACTAAACTCTTTTATGGTTATGTTTAGAAACTCACAGCACTTGGTTAAGGTTATGGAAAGAGCGGGGTCTTGGTTTAATACAGAAAAAGTCCACAGTGACTTGAGCATGAGACACAATGTGCTGATTAACATTTACTCGAAACTGCTTCCTTGTTTTTAGAGGTAAGTCATTAAAGGTTGGATCATTGAACAAATTCAGGGCTGCAAATAACTGGGTACCTTCATTTATAATAAAATGAAATTCAATGACAATACCACGGCAATCTGTTTAAAAAAAAGCCTAGCAATTACTGCCATTCCTTATGAGGCTAAATTGGTTACAACCTTCCTCTATAATTCCATGATAGAGTCAGTTATTACCTTTTCCATTAATACTTGGTTTGGCAATCTGTCGACGGGGGACAGGAACAGGCTGCATTACAAGTGGCCAGTAAGATAATTGACATCACTCTGCCTTATCTGCATAACATCTTCCGAAAAAGAGTTATTTAATAGGCTTGAGTCATTTTACAGCCTCCTCTTCATCCTTTGTATGGAGAGTTTGAGATTCTATATCTGCGAATAGGTCACACAAATATTTAACCCTGTTCCTTTAACTTAAGTACTCATACTGAAACTTTTGGCCCCAGCGTGTCTCCGGAGTCGATAGTTTGACTTCTTTTGCTTTCCAGTAGCCATCCCATCCTCCGTAGACACATAAACCGGCTCCTCGTACATAAAGTATTCACATAGTGAGCTCCAGTGGAAAGAGAAAGAGAGGTGAGGAGAGAAAAAAGGGTGCCTAGCAACCTGTTCTTATCACGGACCGTCTCTATAGCCTGCACCTTCTCATTGACTCTCCACTGATAACAGCGCCTCCATTCACTCCGCACAACAGCTCATTTGATGCAGAGTGGCACTCTGCAGTCACAACACTGCTTCAGTAATTAGTAACCTGAAAAACACAAGTACAATGCCAACAAATCTGTGAGATCTGGTAATTGTCAGAGGTGAAAAAAGTTTTTAGACTTTATGTTTACTGCAGTAAATACACAGAGACAATACAAAGCTATTAAAGTTTTAATTTGTCATGTGAAAGCGATGGGTAAGATATTGTGTTAGTTTGTTCTGCAGAGGTTAGCATTGCAACAGATTTATATTATCTTCATGATTTTCTATTAATTCGCAATTCAGGGAAGGTCACATAACATTTATTCAAAGCTATTATGCGTCTGAATTGCCTCCATATTTGAATACATATACACATATGAAAACATGGCTGAATATGGAGTGTATTTCTTTGGCAGTGCAGCCTTTTCTTTCTTTCTGAGTGAGTGTGTGTATTTGTGTGAGTCAGTGTGTAAGCCTGTCTGAAGAGGTGTTGTCTTCAACTTGTTTGTTTCTGATGTAGATGAGTAGGTGTTACATTAAAAGACATTCCCTGCTTCACTCACTCTGTCTCTGAGACATGTCACTACATATTACATCTCTGCGCCTCCTGCGTGCTGAAAAACGGAGCGAGTGAAACCCTTTTTTGCAGCCAAGCTGTTATCTAGCAAGAAAATATGAGAGCAAGACACATGCGCACAAAAAGAAAAGACATCCACATTTGACAAATGTCTGTCTGATCATGTTCACATTAATCCGAGCGCAGACGAAAAGTTGCAAAGATGTTTCCCTCAAAATGACATAAAATCCACGATGAAGAGGGCAGCGAAAGTGAAACACATTTCACATTTAGTGCCTTCATGAGTGACTAGCAGCACCGTCCTCTCACTGGGAGACACTGGGGCTTTGTTCGGAGTGTTTTATTTGCACTTAAGTAACCCAGTAAGTGCAGACAAAGAAGACTTTAAAACCCTAAGTGATTGTGGAAAGACTCATCACACATTCATATGTCTGGCTTTTGCAGATTACTGTCATAGAGAAGCAGACTGCATTCAGATTACAGTTGTTGAATACTTCAAACAACAGGATTACGTTAAAATTTGCACCAATTTCAATCCTAAAAACAAGACATGTTTAAAATCATCTCGACTGCTCTGAAAGCGAGGCTCAATTGGAAGGTCGAGATTTGAATCCAAAAGCCTGACACACTCTGAAGATGATGTGTGTTGACCGTTCAAGGTGACCCGTCCTATTTTCTGCAGACCACTGCAGACTTTCCACAATGTTGAAAACCCGTTGTCACGGTCAAAACGGGGTTATAATTGGGCTCTAAATCGTGTGATGTGTTCCAAGCTTCAAACAGAAAATGCACGCTTGAACAAATCTTAGTGACACATTTTGGTTTCTCTGGAGGTACTCGCAGGGAACAGCTAAGCAGCAGTGACAGACAAACATTGACAGAGCCACCATCCAGCAGAAATGAACAGAAATACAAAATTGATGCATATGGTTTGCCAATAGTGTACTGTGAGAAAAATGTTTACCTTTTGTGTGTTTGTTAGTTAGCAGGATATTTAAAAAAACAAACTGTCCAACAGATTTCAGTGACATTTGGTGGAAAGTTAGGCCAAGGAACAACTGATTAGTTGTTGGTGCATCTCCAGATCCAATATCGCCCCAAAGTCCAATTACAAAGCATTTTAAGTTTTGGCACATAACTCCTGAACTCTGAGGTGTTAAAGCAAAGTGGTATTTTTTCCTGGATCGCCGGTTTGAGGAAAAATGTTCAGTGTCAGCCATGGCTAAACAGATTTTTTGCCATTTTTTATTTTTTGGAAAGTAGATTTCACACCAATGCTTCTATAAATTTTGTCCAGTTTTCACAACATTTGGTACATCAGACATTTGAATGAGGCCCCAAAAAGATATTCATGAGTTAGTTTTTAAAATGCCTCATACAGTTTCTCTGTAAGTTTCTCTTAATGACACAAACTGCTATAACTCTTGAACACATCGTGCAAATGAACATATGTTCATCTGAACTCTGAGCAATCTTGATGACTTTGTGCATATGTGACACCACAACAACACGATAGATTAAAATGTCCATACCGCAGTGGTAATGACTCTGAATCCCTTGACATTTCACACCATTATCCTTATAAAAAATCCTAATATTCCTGAATAGAATCTCCAAAAATCATTAACCTGACCCATCAGATAGTTTATTTCACAGAACCATCTGAGAAACCGTCGTTAGAAACTGTCTGGAAAAGGGCGGGCACTTTCAAAAAAATACTGGGCAGGTGATTGAATGAACCATCTGTCAATCAAACTCTTGCTGATGCCAGTCAGGAGAAGAGCGAAAACATCTTTTCCATCGGGAAAAGCCTTCAGTGGCGTTCTTTGCTCTTCTTTCAATGAAGAAACTCTCTCCAGTTCTGATATAACTGATGCTATTACAGCATCTACGCTAACCTCTTCAGGAGTATTGTTAAGAACGAACAGTCGCCTCTCTGTGTCATATCACACACCTGAGCCACGCCTGTAGCTGCCAGTAGGTCTTCACAGGATGACGATTAGTCAGTGTTCTGGCTTGCCGGTAGGGCTGCACAATTCATCGAATATTAATCGCAATCATGATCTGGGATTCCCAAAATGAACATGATCGACTGCGATATTGACATTTAAAATGCATGTCGTCGGTGTGGAAGTTCTTTAGCGTGAGTGAAGAAGACATAAAGCTGCAATTTCTCAAAACTGCCAGGCCGAAATAAGCTGTGGAGGAACAACCTTAAAAACATTTGGAACAACTAACTTAATTAGACACTCATTATATTGTAATTCATTCCCATGATGTTGCTCAGAGTATTCACAGTGACCGGCTCGTCTGCCGACAGCACGGCACTGAGCAGCCCAATTAACGAAGGATCCATTGAGATACATTATGGTGAGTTCAATCTGTACTCAATACAAATGAGTATTGGGCGATGGTAAATTATAATGCTATCATGATGCGTTAAAATGTGATCTTATAAAATGGCGTTTTTGGCGAGAAACTCGAATAAATCTAGTTGTTTGAAAGAGATGTTTTCACAACAATATAAAATAGATATTAGAGAGAGATATGACTTGTTCAACCTCGTAACACTAAGCTCTAAGCAAATTATAATATATAATTAAAACTACAAATGCCAATATTTTTTAATCAAAGCAAATATTCAAATCAAAATGCAATTATTTATTTCCTAATCATTTGAATTGTGCATTTTTATGCAAATAACCACTATAGATGACAATAACAGAGTAAAAGGATAACATTTGATTTTGAGTTTTTGACGGTTGGACTGAAGCACAACATGGAAATGAACGCAGCGCTCTGTTGATTTAAACGCGAAATTGCAATACAAATATTTTGTCCCTAATCTATAAATAATCATGATTAATATTTGCGATTTGAATATTGATCAAAAATAATCGTGATTATCATTTTGGCCATAATCGTGCAGCCTTACTTGCCGGACACAAACGCATTACTTGAAGCCTGACAAGATGGATTTTCGTTGGATGCCGTGCAAGGTAAAAATCGACATATTTGTCTATGACTATGTGTGTGTTGATGAAGCTCCAAATCAAAGAAGGAAGTGCTAGATGTTTGTACCGCACGCAAGTTGTAAGGAGGTTGTTTGAATGGAGGGTGAGTGTACAAAGATCAGGACATTGACATCCTGAGTCTCTGTTAAAGTTTGGAAAGATTGTGGTTCACATCCAGTCTTGTGTTTCAAGTCCCTGTTGACTTTTTCACCATTTAACCAAGATCACAATGTGTTTCTGAATCACGTTGACAAAAAAACAAATATTTGGGTGGCAATTTTTCTCAAAACCTTTTTTGCTTTTGCAAATTAGCACTGCGTGTTTTTTTGATAATTTGTTGTCTGTTTATAGTCAAGACATATAAAAATCAAATCAGGGAAACAGAGTTTTAATCATCATAGACGTGTAACTCTAAACCACAGCTGCTCTGCTACTCCATCCTCAAAATTCATCTCAGAACTGTCGGGCAGTTTGCCAAATGTCCTCCCTGAAGCAGACTCTGCTGGTCAACCTTCGTGCACTCAGCTGTTCCTCTGATATTATGTTATCGACCAGCGTCTTCAGTGTTCTTGATTGAACTGCAACTGTGCCCCCCATCATTCATCCAGTCTACTTTTCTGCTCAGTGTTCCACGTTGACACAGCAGACATAATCGGAGACTCTGATACCATTCATTCTGATACCAATCCACTGGTGTGTAAACTGGTGTTAGGCAGCTCAGCAGCACGCAGGAGTTAAGACCGGTGTTTGTCCGTTCGAGGACAGTAGAAATCTTTGGTGATGGATGGCAGCCCTGAATTCGGCAGAGGAAACATTTACATGCAAATAATAGCATCTGTCTCCTGGCTACTCACGCGTGAGATGCACAAACATGCAAATTCTTGCACGTACGCAAACATCAGACAACACGCAGAAACAAATGAGGAAACACACGAGGAGAAATGTGAGAAAACACACACACTCACACAGCGTGTGTGGAGGTAATGAGATGATGTATGAGAGCTCTTAAGCCCCAATCCAGAGCCTCCTTTACTTCACTCTCCGCTGGTCTTTCGGTACAAGTGTGCGTCTGTGTGATTCTGTCTCTCTTCTGTTTTCCTGTCTCTCTCTCAGGGTTGGTAAGATTGGAGCTCAAATCTGATATGTTTAGTAAAACCAGATCAGACAAGACTAGAAGGATAGATGGAAGCCGCGTTTGACAGTTTGCTTTGTGTGTTTTAAATCAGAGGATTACTAACGAAAGGAAACTGACTTTGTCTCCATGTTTTGTTTTGTTGTTCATTGTTTGTGTGAACAAACTGGTTCCAAACTGGGGTCACGTCACAAGATGTATCTGAGGTGTCGTGAGGCGATTAATGCGACAGGAGAGAAGAAAAAAAGTATCCGCTACTCAGATTTAGATGACATTTAAATGTAGAAATGAAAATAGTTGAAGTCAGACAGTCACATGAGGCAATCTGAGTTTTAAAAAGAGAAAAAAGCTCTTTGGTTGAAGTGCTCTCAATTTGTAGACACATTCATGTGATGAGCTTTTGCAAGGAGACACTTAATATGAAGAGGGTAACCAGCCCAAAAAAATGTGAACCATTGTGCTACTACTGCAGAGAACCAGTTGGCCTTGAGGAGGGGTCATAATATAATGGAGAACAATAATTGTCTCGTCTTGGGGTGGATTTTGGAGATAAAAATGTTTGAGTGCTGTTGAAGCATGAAGCCGATGCTCCCTAACTGCTTCACCAACTTTTTAACATGATGAAATGACATCACTTGAACGAGCAATATGAACGGCCTCTCAATGTGATGCCACGGCTGTAAACAGCACTGCTGTTCTTTTGTGATTTATGGTCTGAATCAGGTTTGTATACTGCAAAATATGATCTATAGATAAGCTGTTAAAAAAACGGTAGTCATGATATGGTTAGGTTCACTTTGATCTCAAGAATTGGTTGCCAATTTCTCAAAATGGTTGGCAATGACAACCTGGCAATCCATAATCTCGAGCCCTGTGAGGCCCAAATTCTGAGCTCTTATTTGCTCGGTTTATTTTCCAACTGGGTAAACATGCGTCAATGGACGGGTTTCTGTGCAACGTCATCACAGAAATGTGCACGCAGCTATGGGGCAGAAAGCACGGCATGTCTAGCAGAGCCGATCTCCAAAGCCATTTCATCCTAAACTGCACAAACTGCAGAAACAATGTTTAATATTCAGAGGGGATCACACGTCTTTGCTAAAAACAGAAGGAGATTATGGATCCAGGCCTGGTGGGCAAAACCATTCTAGTCACACAGCGCTAGCAAAGCAGATAGATAAAAATGAACAGATCAACAACAGGGTGATCTACCCGCACTCTAAGGAATTATTTATATATATTTAGCGACTATGCCTTAAAAATGAAAAGTGATGCAAGACTTCGTTACAGCTCTAAATTGCTGTAATGTTACGCGACTATGGCAGAGGAAAGCTCACTCCGGTATTCCTCACAACTACAAGCGGCCGTGGAAGACATACAAAGAGCTGCTGTGTGACTGGTTGTACTAATAACAAGACCAAAATCCAAGTCTCCAGTTTTATGTTAATTTTAAACCTATTGAGGAATCGCTAAGGAAAAAGTGTCTGGTGGCGGCCATCAAGAGGAGCTCACGTAACCTGAACTCCGACCGCCGGAGTGTTTATAGGATCACCAAACACAGCAAATTACCCCTTGCCACTATTGCAGTTAATGGGTCCAACCATGTACTTTTCAACAACTTCCTCTAAACAGCAAAGACCAAAAGTTATATCACCAGATGCTCTCTGGGTTGCTTACAGCATATTATTTTCTATCATACTCATACTCAGTGTTTGCCCGTGATCCCATGACCTTTGGATGACTACTACATAATGGCTGAAATATCCTTCTGTGGAGGGAAAATATTCAGATAAGCCAGCAGAAACAAATTAAGTGAATGGTTTTATGGAAATTTCTATGGTGGTACGACCTTGTCACTGAACAAGGTCAGCCGTTAACACTGTAGTGTACACCAACACATCTCACACACATACATAAACACACACTAATGCATGCGTATATGCAGATAGGACCCATGTACAAACATTAATGGGCCTTTAATTCCTGTACATACATCTAACGCACAAACTTGCAGCGACAGAAAACCACACACTCTTCAGTTTCTGTACTAAACCTCATCAGACGAATCCTCCTCCTCCTCCGCTCTCAACAGCCTGCAGGGGAAGACAAGGATTGCAGAGCCCCCGCTCAGGTCTGATGAATAGACTTCTCTGAGCATCATCTTTACCTTCGACCTCTGCTAAAGAGCTCTCACAAGGTCTCTTGTCTTTGTAGATGTCTAACTTGTACATGTGCGTATACGTGCTCGTACGCTTTTTTCTGTCTCCAAAGCAATCTCACACATGCACAACCAGCAACCTTCTGTCCAATTACATCTCTCCCTGTTAACTGTGTATCATTCCAGTAGATGTTTTCTTCTTCTCTCTGCTTTGCATATAAATTGCTAAACACGGTTTCATGATGTCTGTCAAACCGAAGTACTCAGACGCTGGAAACAGACACCGAGGATGGAGCAGCAGAGCATAAAAAGACTACAACAACAAGACGAAGAATAAACGCACACATGCTGCTACTGTATGTGTGTGATGCTGCAGCAGAGACTGTGCAGAGACTGTGATTCCTTACAAAGAGCTCAGTTAACGAATCTCTCAGTGGCACATTAAGGGTGCTAAATTTGAAATTCACAGCATTAATATATAGGGTTGCCCCTAACAATTTATTATCAATTAATCTAACAATATTTCTTTTGATTAGTCAACGACTAATTTATTGATTATTCTAAAGATAATTTTTTTATTGCCTTATTAATATAACAATTAATTTACCCCCCTCGTGTGGAGGTAATCCCTTAATCATAGATATGCTCTGCCCCTTTAACAACCTATGATCGACAGTCCACCATGTGTGTCAATACAGCAGTCAAATGACCAACAATTCACCTTTTCAGTGATTTGTTTGGGACGCTGAAAGGTCTACTTAACAGAAATCTAACTTTCAATGAGGGAAACAACAATAGAAGCCTAATAAAGATTGAGAAGGCGGTCTTTACTGTGATTAGAAGTGAGAGGGTGACATAACACGAGTGTTTTCATCAGTGAAATACCAGCTTGTTGGAGAAAAGGTCACCATCTGTGTTTCGGTGAAGTGTCAGTGTTTCAGTGTAGAGTGCGTTTAAAGAACAAGAGTGTTAATCTTATGGGGCGGGGGGGTTTGAGCAGAGAGACAGGAGACGAGACAGAAACGATAAATACTTGCGTATAGTTTATTGTAGTGTGCAAAATCCCCCTATCTGTTTCTGATTGTTCCACATTTTTAATTTAGTAAACTTTTAGCTAAGATTCTGTTTGGTCTTTGCATGTCATACATCTGAAACTTGAATGATCCCATGATGAAAGCTACTGTATTTCTGGATGAACACTCGTGTAACATTTCTGGTAGTTGATGTTTGGACTCAAAAGCAGGCCTCAGAGACAGAGCAGGTGAAGGTTAACTGAGTGAGTCTTTGTTCACGGTCAGCAAAAAGCATCAAAAATGGAGCATGCAAGAACAAAAACAGGCAGAGATAATGAGCAGGCAGGGAAGCAAAGTCAGAGGCTTGAACACTGTGGCTACAGCGGCACAAAAGACAATCTGGCAAACGGCAATGGGAAAGAGGCTGGTATACTCCTAACCTTGCACGGCAGCTGGATTATCGCGATATATATATATATCACGAGATCATGCGAGAATAGCATGATCACATTTTACATGGTAATCCATCCTATAGCACACTACATGGTCATTAATCTGCTGCTGTAACAGCCTCAACTCTTCTGGTTTCAGGTTTTCCAGAAGACTTTGGAAGCTCTGCAGGAATTTCAATTTTTCAAGAACATTGAAAAGAGCAAGTAACACATTTCTGTCTTCATCAACAGTAGGACAAACCAAGCTATCATGATATTCATTACCTTGTTCACCTGTCAAATATAAAGTACAAGGTCTCTGAACATAATCACGTACAAATCTAAGAAAATAAGATGAACAAACTATGAGAAACAATTTTAGAAATAATGCGGCCAAAAACAACACCAACACAATGTAGAGGCGCAAAACGTACGACAGAAATTTGTCAACACAGGAAGTAGTAGTCTCAAAAAGAATTGGACATTTTTAAGGCCGCAACTAACGATTATTTTCATTATCGATTAATCTGTCGATTATTTTTTCAATTAATCGACTAGTTATTTGTTCTAAAAAATGCCAGAAAATAGTGAAAAATGTCGATCAGTGTTTCCCAAAGCCCAAGATGATGTCTTCAAATGTCTTGTTTTGTCCTCAACTCAAAGATTTTCAGTTTTCTGTCATAGAGGAGTAAAGAAACCAGAAAATATTCACATTTAAGAAGCTGGAATCAGAGAGATTTTGACTTAAAAAAAAAAATACTCTAACCAATTAATTGTCGGCCATTAATCTAATAGTTGACAACTACTCGATAAATCATTGCAGCTCTAAACATTTTAAAGGAACAGTTCAACATTTTGACACATATTCTCTTTCTTGCCAAGAATTAGATGAGAATGCCGATATCACTCTCTTGACTGTCCATTAAACAAGAAAGCTGGAGCCAGGAGATGGTTAGTTTAGCTTAGCCTTAAGATTGACAGCTGGCAGCAACAGAATATTTTCACTTTGGGTTTTTTGGGGGTATGGAATATACAAAAAGACTGCCTTTATGCTAACTAAGCTAACTGTCTGCTGGGTGTAGCTTTATATTAAATGGACACATAGAAGAGTGGGATCAAACTAAATCTCTTATTACTATTTTGAAAGACTGGTGCCTTAAAATACATTGCCTGGGGCCAGTTGTATAAATGATATGTACCGATACATGCATATGCCATTCCCCACACAAACTGGTATCTGTGAAAGGAGAATGTGTGGTGAGAATGTGCGCACCTCACACATACTTCAGTTATACACACTACGTTTTCTCGAGATAGCTGCAGGTGATATGGTAAGGAGGAGATCAAATTAAAGGTGAACATTGTTTTAAGGTTGTTTGCAAATTTCACTGATTGTGTTATTATTTTTGCAGGCCACGCTGCGCTCGGAAAAGTGTCAATCAAAGGCGCATTTATAAACTTGATTTTGAATTATTTACGAGTGATGAATTTCATCAGTTTTATTAACATTCAAGCCATCATCTCATCTCCCTGAGTTAATGATCAATTAACTTGATCCTGACTTGTGAAGCACTTTGTAAAGTTTCAATATGAACTCTATAAATATTTTATAAATATAAAATATATATATATAAGCTGTTCTGGTGCTGTTGGAGTTCATGCTCTTCTAATTTGTCGTTCTTCTCAACAACATTGTATTAAGAGTATTTCTACATCTATTTCTGGCTATCAGTGGGAGTTGAAATAAGACTTTTGCATGTGACCCAGCCTTGTCCTAGAAGTTTAGTCGTAAATCCAAGTTGTGAGTTTCATGCATCTGCACCAAATGTGCTTCTATTTTTCTGGTTCCTCTGTGTGTGGGTAGTGTGCCTCAAGGTTCATTTTCAAGGTTGAATTTGGCTTTAATAATTTCATTATTCATTTTATTCCTGTGGTGTCTGTTCATCTTTTTATAGTGTTTGATGGCATTTGGTTTCATTGTTAACAAGTTGCCTTTTTTATGATAATTTTTTTGGCATTTCTGTTTTATTTGGTAGAGAGAGACAGACAGACAGGAAAGGCAGGAGAGAGAGAGAGGGGATGATATGCAGCAGAGGACCCTGGGCCAGACTCGAACCCGGGCCGTCTCGATAGTATGTGCCCTAGCTGGTGAGCTATCAGGGCGCCCTAACAAGCTGCTTTTTAAAGTTTAACTTCACCTCAGGTCTGAGCCTAAAGGCCCCGACACACCAAGCCAACATCAAAGAACTAGCGGCGACGAAGGCCACCAGCTGCGTCGCCTCACGTCGCCTTTGTCTTGGCCAAAAAGTTGCACTCGAACACACTGCAAAGACTACTGCCAACTACCACATACGTATACCAGCAGGCGGTAGTCGTCTGTATTCATCATTCAAAAAGGGAAACCGGAAGACCGAGGACTGCGGATTTACAACTCGTTGTTATGATACGTACATGAAACAAAGCGGCGTTTGCCGACCATTTTCACACCATGATTGCTTTCCTCACTTCGGTGCACTGATTCGTTTAAGCTGAACAGCCAATCAGATTGATTTCTCTCTCTGACGGGCACCAACGCAAATTCAGTATGCTGAATCGGCTTGAGCCGACGGTGCGGGACACACGGAAAAAATTAGGCAGACGGCTGCTTGGTGTGTCAGGGCCTTAAGTACACCCACTGCATCATTTTGAAAAATGTTGAAAAACAAAGTGGGCAAGGGGCTGAAAAATGAAACCACGCCTTCTTCCGTATGACGAAAGCTACAGCGCAGCGTAGACAATGACACAGCTAACTACAAAAGCTTAGAAAATAGCGACTCCCTCTGCCTCTCCGCCGCTGGGAAACCACTTCGCCGGGCGGAGAATGCTCAGACTAGGCGCCAGCTCTGGATACAGAGCGTTGCGGAGCGTAGCAGCAACTAGCTGACTAGCCAGCTGCTAAAAGAGTAAATGCTTCATACACACACACTCTGGTCACAGCGTAGGAAAGCACATTGCTATCAGCAGATAATCAGACATTAACACTGATTCGTAATTGATTTTGTAATGTGCTGATGGCTTCATTTCCAGTCCACAGAAAGGAGAGAACAGGCTTGTGCTGTGATTAATGCTCCACAGTGGTTACGGAAAAAGTGAAAACAACAGGTGAGAGGCGAGAAGGGAAATCTAATTAGAGGACAGAAACATTCTTTTTTATATAGAAATTTCATGACGTAGATTAGTCCCAAACGGTCGACTCGGTCTCAGAATTGGCTTTGCAAGATTAGGGCTGATTTAAACCAGTAGATTTTCAACCATGAAATGCCGATTTGTATAAATTTGGTAAGAAAATGTCAATATTAACACCAGCATTGGTGTGTTTCATCACAGTTCAGTCATATCATTTAGCAATTACACTGTAATATTATTTTTGATAACCAATGACAGTCAATTCTTAACCATTTAATGTGTCTTTCAAAAATGAAATTGCTGGTCACAACATATAAGTTGGGAACACACACACACACACACACACACACACACACACACACACACACACACTAAGCGTTCACTCCAAGAAGACCAAATCTTAAGTGCTTCTTCAGACAAAAATAGGCTACACACAGACAAGTACACAAACATATGGCTTCAATAATTAAGTGGTTGATCACAGAAAATTGAAAGAATAATCTCTCTGCTATTTACTGTTGACATCGTTGTGAACAGAAGAGCCAGGGCTGACACACACACACACACACACACACACACACACAGAGAGAGAGAGAGAGAGAGAGAGAGAGAGAGAGAGAGAGAGAGAGAGAATAATGTTTTCTTGTTTTTCTTCATTTTCTTGCTGTTTTATTCTGACTCATGAAGAATTCTGTCAGAAGTTGTCTTTGAAGAGTTTGGCTCAGTACCATGCTCTCTTGTCCTGTTTTTGTTGGTATTTTTCTTTCTAAATGTTAATTTGATGCTTATGTGTGCGAGTGTACATTTGAATGTGTGCTTGTGGTTTGTGGAGTCCTCAGGCTGGTGTTTACAAATAAAGCCTGAAGCTGCCTGACAACAGTCATCACGATGTTCCAGCACTAATTAACTCATTAAAACATAAACAGGGAGAAACACGAGTGTGGTGAGTAGACGTACTGACAGAAAGACGGACAGCGGGCCGACGTCTGTAGCAAACAGATAGTACGCAGAGTAAACTCAAAGACAGACGGACTGCTTCTCTACAAGATAAAATAAAAGATAGCGATCTCATTTTCACGATTGTGCTTCCCATCTCTCACTACTGGAAATCTTACATGATGTGTCCTTGTCCATCAGTATTTTTCTAACAAAATCTCTCTCTCGCTGTAAAATGTCAAAGTATTTTTGATGACTCATTTGAACGGTTACATAAGCCTCGGCCATCATAATAAACCACACTTGACCATAGTGGGTAGCTAGCAGAACAATGTTATTGTAGGAGGTATGTATTCATATTTAAGCTGGCAAATACTTTGTTTACATTTCCAACGAATGTGGTTGAGGTCTAATTTATTAATTCAACCCTTGTCCTCCTCCTCCTCCTGATCTAACAATGCGGGTGAGGGAGGTATGCGTTAAGATGAAGAGTTGCCTACAGCTAAGTGGCATGAAAAGAAAAGAATCAACTTCAAGTATCTCAAATGTTTACATAAGTACTGTACTTGAGTAAATGTACTTAGTTACATTCCACCACTGATTGTTTCATTCGTAAATACGTCACATGACTGAAGCTAAAGACGCTCCAACTTCAGTTTCACTGTAACTTTAAACTTGTAGCGTGCTCCCCAACACTGTATGCACAATATACAGTTAATCCGCCATCCGTCACCACCAGTCTCAAGGCTGCTTAGAAAGCTTTAATCAACAGGGTTGATGCCAAAGTCTTTATCAAACAAAGCAACTCCAATCTTCACTTGAGTTGTCTTTCCAGATTTTTAGGTGCTGTTTTTGATGGCACTGACTAACCGACGTCAGCCTACTTTGAACGCCCTCGTCTTCCCACATACAAAAGGAGAAACAGGACATTTTCACTCGTTCTCCATTGTCCTTTTTTTTTGAGTATGTAATGTTTTTAATGAATAACATTTTTCCTCTGATAAAAGAAAAGTTGAATTAATCAGCAATAAAACACAATGTTGATCAGTTGCATAAATTCATGGGACTTGCTGTTACAGAGTTACTTGGTCTGGTATGTCCAGTAGCTTATGGTGACTAATAGTGATGCGGGGTTGACCTGCGGGTCGGGTGGGTTCGGGTGAGCTTTGTGGAAAATTCCAAGTAAGTTATTAATAACTTACAGAAACATTGCATGCAATAGTCCACCTTCTCTTCCCCCTCTCTCGCTCTCTCTGTCAAACACACACATACACACCTGCCGTGGTGGCGGCACGTCATTTTAACACATTCCGTGCCACCACTACATAATCTGCTGTCAAGTATTATCAAGTGTTCATGTATTTCTGTGAGGTCACGTTGCACACACACATACACAAACACACACCGCGAGCCAAGACGCTCGAGTCCGCTTGTTTCTCTCATTGTCTCAGACCTCAGTCCTGACATTTATTGTGCTACTATAATGCATAAAGTTGGCGGTTTGTGGGTCGGGTCAGGTTCGGTTGGTTGATTAACGCATATTTTTGCGGGTCAAGCATTGCGGATTGGCTCTCATAACGGGTCAGGTGGGTGCGGGTAATAAAAAACCCTGACCCATGCATCGCTAGTGGCTAATGTTAGTTGACATTATAGCTAACTTTAGATAGAAATGTCTTTTATAAGCAATATGGTGTTTCTTTATACCAGTTTTCCTAAAAACAATATATCACCTTGCTTAGAGTATCGCAATATATTGAATTGTTACCCCTGTTTCGTGATACGTATCGTATTGCAAGATTCTTGCCAGTACACAGCCCTAGAGGACAGTGGAAACTAAATCAGAACTTTTGTTGACTATTGTCTTTGCCATTGTTTCAGACACACAAAAACATATGAAGGTTTTAGGATGTTCAGGAGGCACAGAGATAACTGCCTCAACTTTCTGTGGTAACACAGGTGGATAACAGATAGTTTGTATAGCAAAGTGACAAAGGAAATAAAACAATTTGAGTGGGCAGTGGTCATAATAAAGAGTGCTTATAGGAACTGTATGGAACAATCAGTATAAAGAAAGTAGATGGGTTAAACTCGGCTGCATGTAGATACAATCCTACATCAGCCGTATTCGATCTATTCACAGGTAAGAACACATTATTCCTCCTGTCACACACTAGCAGACTCTGTAAATCATAAGTTATGTCAAGAAAGTGACACATAATGTCAGTCAAAACCTGTTTTTGTCTCTCAGTCATTTAAATGGTAAATGGTAAATGGATTGCATTTACATAGCGCTTTTCTAGTCTTCCAACCACTCAAAGCGCTTTACACTACATGTCAGTATTCACCCATTCACACACACACATTCATACACCGATGGCAGAGGCTGCCATGCAAGGTGCCAACTTTGCCCTCTAATCTAAATACTCATTCACACACTGATGGCACAGCCTTCAGGAGCAATTTGGGGTTAAGTGTCTTGCTCAAGGACACTTCAACATGTGACCGGACCTTCTAATTGGTGGACAACCCGCTCTACCCTCTGAGCCACAGCCGCCCCATTTAAGTCATACTCAAGCATACATTAACGAAACAGAACATCACACATTAAATGATAACAGCTGTGATCATCTTATAACTTGTGAGGTCTTCCCTCGAGTCACTTTCTATTGATCTTTTAAGAATTAATTTTCTAATTCTAATTCGAAATTTCTAATTAATTTTAAGGGGTGACCTGAGTGCAAATTCTATCTGCATAATCGCAAATGTTAAACAGACTGTGAAACAACTGTATCTTAGAAGCTTTCAATTCTTCCTGTTGGCCTGTTATTAATATGTGACAATAGATTGATTTGGCCATAACATTAAACAAAAATAAAATCATTAATATTTACTAATATGTGTTTTAAAGGTATCCTGTAAAGTTTGTGACCAATAGTAGCGCAATGGAGAGAGGTTTTTAAGAGTGGGTTTTTTTCTGTATTGTGCACGCGAGAGAATGTGATACACATTCCTGCCACCGGTTGCCAGCAGTAACACAAAAGGAAACGTATAATGTGCCGACAAAGGCAAGGAAGGAAAAGACTGCTAGCAAGCAAACATGAATGTACACAATGCATGATTTATGATATTCCAAAAAATGTCGTAAATGTTTGATGAGGAAGGAAATGTGCTCAACATGTGTGTTGGACTTCAAGGATATACGTAATGCACCTTGGTGAAAGACACTGAATGTAAGCAATTTTTTTTTTTCTTTATAAAAAAAAACCTCCACAGGGCACCTTAAAAGTGCTATCATAGCAGCGTTTTCTGCCGTGGCAGCACGCAACTGTTTTGGGTGGAAAAGCTCTAAAAACCCCCAGCTTACTACCTGCTCAGCACCAGACAGCAGACACAGTTAGTCAATAGCTGTTGAACAGAATGAATATTGTGGCCAGAGACACGATTCAAATGAATACCGTTGCTCCACAACTGCTGGATGTGTAAATAAGCAACTGTTTGCTAAAAAGCTCACTGCATCAGCTTAAAAGGTGCTGATCACAGATTGTATATAGAAGTGGACGACATCACAGCTCCCCAAAAGTGAATCCAAAACATCTTAATCGCCCCCTGGTGGCCAGTTGCAGTACAGGTCATAAAGCCTGTCCCCCCCCCAGGTTAGCGGATGGGACATGGACCAATCTAATAAGTTAAAGTACACTTCAAATACATTTTTCCAAAAAACAGTTTCTGTTATTTTCAGTAGTTCTTATCACGCTGATGTATGTTCAATAGTTCATGTTTCTTATTTGATGGTATGAAAAGGGGGTGAGACGTCATGATTGGCAGCTGCTCTGAGTGAAGTAGTCACAGCCGGAGGCTCGGGAATTGTACGAGAGAGATGTAACTTTAACTTTCCATAACCGTCACCAGTCTGTGTAATAGAACAAGTGTCGATTTGATCATAAATATGGTTACAGAGATATTATGGTTAGTTGGTTTTTTTTTCCTTCCTGTCGTTTTATCTCTAGCATTTCTTGTTAGGAAATAGTATTCTCTTCTTTCTTTTAGATACTTTAAAAACATTTAGTCAGTTTGGAAATTTTAATACAGCTGTTTTTAATTTCAATGTGGGTTCCTTTTACAAGCTCTCGGGGTATTTTTCAAACCACCTGTGCATTTATTTATGTTATTGTATATGTCTTTTGTTTTATTTTATTATATGCACAAAAGAAAGAACTAAAATTGTTGTGTCTTTCTAGCTAAACAGCTACCGTGGTGCTAACGTAGCAGCTAGGTGGCTTACGCTTGCAAACTGCAGCCGTGCTCGGCTCATGATTGGCTCAAGCGGGTGTGTGGGCGGGACCTCAATACCACGGCTCCAGCCCCCCCGATCACTACTGCGCAGACTCTGGCTCCAAATAACGTCAAAATATCAAGGTGGCAGCTCCCATATTCGGGGTATTTTGGCTTCACTTTTGTACAGTAAGAGGAAGTAGAGACACATCGTCCATCCATCTATACAGACGATGGTGCTGATGTGTCAATGTCATTTTTACAACTTGCTTCTGCCGCCCCCGAGTTGCCTTAAAAGTGGCCATTAAAAAAATCTGTTATTGCAGACTTAAGTAAATTTGATGGGATATTTACATGGGTGAAGACTGGGCATACTTTCCTTATAATTTATAATATACATGTAATTAACAACAGGGTCTATTTAGTAACTCTTGGTCATAACACATAATCTTTAACAGGTGTCATCTGAACAAAAATGGAAATTTGAACATCTACAATTCCATGACGACTGGACATCGGCTGATGAAGATGATGTGATATGAAGAAACCTTGTTTGTTAACAACAACGCACACATTGAGGTGCATGTCCCTTTGGGGAAACACTATCAGTCTTTCACACATAACATCAAGGATTTATTGCATGTGAGACAGCTGGTGTTACTCTCATAGCACAAGTTGTAAATATTCTGCTTAATAAGTACAATTTGAATTGTGGGTGGTCACGACTGGCCTGCATGCACGTCTGCAGAGTTGAGATTATCGGACAAGATAATCATTTAAGACCGGCCTGAATCTGGGTCGCTTGTGTGATTATCGGGAGGCAAATTGGGTTCAAGATCAACCTGATGATCCTAAAGCGTGTGACAGGCAATAAAGATGTGTGTAAAGAGGTTCTTTGTTTGCAGTTTTAGTCATTTTACTCCAGAACACACCGACTTCTAGTTAAGGGTCATAAGTGGCTGTTTCATGGTCATTTCATTTCTTGAATATAATGTATTTTACTCACAAATTAATACATTTTTGATGTTGGTTAAAAAAATGCAATACTTTCTCTCTCGGTTCTCACATGTTTGAAGTTCCCATCACTGACATCTCTGTCTTAGGTGCACATGCATGTATGCGAATGTGTGTGTGTGTGTGTGTGTGTGTGTGTGTGTGTGTGTGTGTGTGTGTGTAGTCCGTTTGGCGACAGACACCAATAACAGACATGTGGGTCAGGGACGGGTGTGTTTTGGTTGTCGCGGGTCACCCGGACAGCTACATTGTGTCTGTTCAGTCATGCAGGAAAGCTGAAGCCTGTGAGGAGCAGACACTGGAAAGAGGTCATACATGTGTTTATATGTGACACACAGTTCCACACAAACATGCGCACACACACATACACTGAATACCTCAACTATGCACAATGAACATTCTTAAAAGTGTTATTAAAGTGGAATATTGGGCTGTCAGAGAGGAAAAGTGAAAAGTGATATGTTCAGCTTTCTCAAAAATGAAAATGTCAGAGCTGTTAATGAAAACAAATACCGTCACATTGCATCCATACAAATATACTGGCACATTACAGAGTATTTAGAGAGTAACACACACACACATCACATGCATGCAAACAGACTAGCTATCAGTCAGCTACATTCGTTCGTCATTGTTCTTTCTGTGCTGAGTGTGAGAGCAACTTTCATGGCTAACGGTGGGCTCCAAATTAAAATTTGCATAAATCCTGTTACTTATGCAAAATGTTATTTGGAATAACAGACTAGTAAGTATGAAAAACTAGTATACGTTGGTTTATGCTATTGGTATAATACATGTCAGGTACTGTTGTTGAGAACTGTAGAGCTTCTTATGTCTGGAAAATGCTCAAATAAACTAACTAAAATTCAGTCAAAAATTCACTGAAACAAAAACAGATTCATGTTGTTATTATTTTGACCAATAATAATTGATTAAAAAAAGGCATCCATAAAATGAGAAACATCTTCAGATGTTATGTTTGTCTTATTTTAGGGATGTATGATCAATTATTAATGGTGTGTTGTAACTGACTTGAATGACTTTTAGTTGGTTGCTGCAGCCTGAGGCTTTAGTATAAAGATAGCTTGAGTGCCTGATGCCTGACGGATGTCTATTACAGAAACATTTTCAATACTGCTGACAACTTCTAGGAATTCAAACTTTCTTCTGCATGAGTTCACTTTCCTACTCACCTGTCTGGGTTTTGCAGTAGACAGCCCATAAAAAGGTACCCTGTGGTTTTTGACCAGTAGTAACACTACGGAGGAATCTTTTCATGACTGGTTCTCCGTTTTGTTTGTATCACACACGTGCAGAGGTAACGCTGATTTAATGTTATTTTGTTAATCATCAGTTGGTAGCGGTAATTATGCAAAGAAGTGCAGCAATACACCAACAGAGGAAAGGAGGAGGCAGACTGCTAGCAAGTAAACATGAATGTAAACGAGGCAGGATTCAAAATATTCAATAACAAACACATTGTTTGTTTAGGTTTGTTTTCAGTTTATATTTGTATAATTTAAATTTTCCCTTTCACTTGCAAAATCTCTCTGAAAGTCCTTATTCCTCAAGACTAAATAGGTTGTTTATCGGTATGATTACAAAAACTAGAAGCATCTGCTAACTCAAGGGTTAAAGGGTTAGTGTGTAGGGTTTGGCGGCATCTAGCAGTGAGGTTGCAGATTGCAACCAACTGAAACTTCTCCCATGTGCTAAGCGTGTAGGAAAACTATAGTGGCTGACGCGAAAATGGGATTGGCCCTATCTAGAGCCAGTGTTTGGTTTGTCCGTTCTGGGCTACTGTAGAAACATGGCGATCGGCTCCGTGAAGAGGAACCGCTCCGTATGAAGATATAAACGGCTCATTCTAAGGTAACGAAAACACAACGATTCTTATTTTCAGGTGATTATACACAAAAGAAAAAATAATCGCATATAATCGCAAATTAATCACACATTTTTTATCTGTTCAAAATGTACCTTAAAGGGATATTTGTCAAGTATTTAATACTCTTATCAACATGGGAGTGGGTAAATATGCTTGCTTTATGTAAATGTATGTATATACAGTATTTATTATTGTAAATCAATTAACAACACAAAACAATGAAAAATATTATCCAGAAACCAGTATCTTCACTCTAGCTTTGAAAGCAAATGTGTTAAAGAAGTTAGTGGTGTTAAAATAAATTTGCGTTAATGTGTTATTATCACGTTAACTTTGACAGCCCTAGAAAACATACTTATAAATATTATATTTCATTTCTGCCAATATATCTCCCTAAATGCTTCACACCGTCCCTTCAAAGTTTGGTCAAGTTAAGGCAACTAAAAATGTATTTGATTTAAAATGTATATTTTTATTATTTGATGTGGAAGATTAACTACTTTGTGAAAGCTAATGGGGATCCAACTAAAAAATAAAGAATAAAAAGAGAGACTTGTGCACTGCAAAAAGATCCACTCACTCATTCACTCACTCATTCAAATATCAGACAAACACACACTCATATACAGCGTCTGATAGCCGAGTTGTAATCCAGGATTAGTCAGATTAAGATCTATACCTCTGCCTGTGTGTGTTAAACGATTAAATCCAGACAGGCCTATTTACCGAGAAGAAAAGATGATCAAATCAACAGGCTCGTCCTGGAGTGACAGCTGTAAGAGATAGAGTGTGGAGAAGAGCAAATTATTTGTTCACGCGTTAAAAGTCTTTTGTTATTTGACGCAAAACCGGTGTTTGCTCTTCTCGTGAGAGGGGGGAGGAGGAGGAGGAGGGTGAGGAGGAGGAGGAGGAGGAGGAGGAGAAGTGGAGACAGAAACGTAATGGAAATAAAGAAAACGACGGTAGAGAAGAGGGAAGAGTGTTCTGTGTGGAGACTGATAGAACCTGGATGAATGACAAAGAGTTGTAATTAATAAACTCAAAGGATAATCAGGAGCCAGCATGCACACGTACTTGGACACTTTGCTCGCTCCGTCTCTCCCTGTCACACACACACACACACACACACACACACACACACACTGAGGCGGAGTATATCGCTCCACGCAGCTGAGGACCGGAGGCTGCCGCAGCGTGATGGAGGAGCTGAGAACAAATATAAAGTGAGGGAGCGCCTAATGAAGATTTTAAATGAGGAAATTCCTGTGAAAATATGATAACCCTCCTTCCTCACCCACTGTGTCCCTCCCCTCTCCCTCCCTTGCTCTAATGCCAATACTTCTTCATCCCCTGCTCTCCCTCCTCTTCGCTCTCTGTGTGTCCTGCACACCATAAACACTGCGTTATTTTAATTAGGATTTGTACACTCCAACACTTTAATTTTCTCTTCCTTATTTCCCCCAGAAATCTCTGTTTTATTAGTTATCACACCATTCCAGGCCAAACTCATAATTACACTCAGTCCCAGGGGGAAATGTGTGCAAATGAGCATGCGTTGGGGTTTATCTAAACTTGTGGGGACTTATGAGGAACAGCACACAATCTTTGCTGATCCTCATGGAGAAAAAAAAGCTGATTTAAGAGATAAAGACATATGACTTGAGGTTAATTTTACAAGGTAAAATTTAAGATTGTGGGAAGGGTAATGAATGAATTTGAGGCAATGCAATGTGTGTGTGTGTGTGTGGGTGGGTGTGTGTAAGAGGAGGATTTTCCTCTTTATAAATTCATTGTTTGGCTAAATCTTAGAGCGAAGGGTTATGTTATTTACCTGTGGTAATTGGTTTTCCCAAATGGCAGTTTTCCTCATTACACACACAGACAAAACGCACACAGACAGACACGTCGATGCACATACACACATACACGCGCTCAAAGTAATGAAGGGTAAGAAAACGAAGATGCTATTTCAGATAGAGGAGGCGCAAAGTCAACACACTTACCAAACACATTTACAGAAACACACACTCACATAGACAGAGTGTGTGAGTGTGTGTGGGTGTGTAGCGAGCAGTGTTTAAGTGACACAGTGATGATCTCGGGGTAGAAGAGCATAGAGAGAACTAATCAAACACACAGGCTCACCCACAGTGTCACAAATACACCCATTAGGCAAAAAGAATCCTGATCTCTTTGCTTTGTGCTCAACATGATCTCAACTGAATAACTGATGGAAAAATTGAAGAAATGTGCTTTTTGTGAGTCAGAGGAACCAGCTGTTCCATCTCTCACTCTCTGAAGGTGAAAATAAAATATGTCATTTGTCCATCTCACCTTCCGTCTCTCCCTTATGTGCCTTTCCACATCTTTATCTCCTTTTTACTCACCTCTGTGATCCGCGTTCTCCTCTCCTTGCGTCTTCACACCTCGCTCCATGTTAGCTCATGCTGCAGCGACCTGAAGGTTACTAAAATAATCTTCTCAATTTTCTGTTTTAGCCAAGAAATTCTGAGAGACATAGGCCAGGGCTGTACGTTAACTTGTTTTCCACATAGCACTGGTGCTACAGGGGTTGAACGTTTTGTAGCACTATTCAAATTCTGTGTTGGGGGGGAGCAAAAAATACAGTTTAAAAAGTGAGAAAGAGAGTTCAATTGTGTGTACACTTACCAAAGTTTGTCACGTCAGCCATGGTTTTTGTTTAAGGTTGGCGTCACGCACTTTGGGGTCGGAAGTTGAAAATTTCAACTGGGAAAATTGTGACCTCGTACACCTGAGAATGTTGACGTGAAATGTCCAAAATCTCATTTCATTGCGCCCTACAGAGTTAAGTACTGAGAATCTATTATATGAGGAGTGATTTATGACACAACTAGTATACTAGTATAATGTTAACAGGTCCTAACAGGTGCCGAAACACTACAACATATTGGGGAGATGACAATCAAGCAGAGGCAGAAGTCTCATCAGTCAAAACAACAGACACCTACCATTTAAATAGGATTCTTTTGAGTATGCTGATCTTCAGCATATCTTTAAGCAACACAGAGGCATAATGAAGTTATCTATGAGATCGTCTCACTAATAAAATAAGAGAAAAAATCCCTTTAAAATACCATAATGTAAGATTGAAATGTGGATGGCGTAGAATCAACAATGATTCAATCAAATATGGACATAACTCAGTTTAACCTACTTGTTTTTCATTTCACAAATTTGTAATTAATGTAATTCTACTGTAGTTGAATGAAAATCTTACCTTTAAGACCAGTTTAAAATCAAAAAGCCGTACACACTCACACAGATGTTCTCACTTTTTCTGGCTGATGAGACCTCTGGGAAATGTTTGATGTCACCAAACTACATGTACTAACAAGACTTTTTTCACAGCGCATGTTTGACTCCTCACAACAGGAATTCCCTTTCAATGTGTAGCACTGTTCTGCTGTACCAGGCTTTGTTAACAGCACCCTAAATGTGCTTACTATATACTCAATAGTAATGTTGTCTTCCTATGTACTTTTGGGGTATTATTGAGTTGGGGACTACTTACAGGAAAAATAAAGAGCGAGTGCGTGCATGGCAATTTTGTTTAGAGATGGATATCGGATATCAGTATGTCATCTGACTATCGATTGATAGCACGCCGCTGATACGCCAAAATGAACAAAATGGGTCAATTATTTTTATTTATTACTTAAAGGCTACATGCCTCTGTTTTCTGTGATGTTTAAATGTTTTTAATAAAAAACTGAATTTATTAAAAGTTGAATTACATGGGATTTATTGTTGTTGTTTTTTTACCGTGGTATCCAATTTGTATCGAGAATCGTGGAAATTCACTGGTATTGGTATCGACTACTAGATTTCTGTAACCGTGACATCCCTACTCCTAACTGATCAGTACCGAAATATTGATAAGCTCCTGAGCAAACTGGGCCGCTATCGGTATTTGATCATTTTAATTAATTTTAACATGGCTGGTATGGTACGAAGCTACCAGCACCAGGCGATTACATTTGACGTTGCATAGCTGCGTGTTTGCTCTCCAGTTATAACTGACAAGGCAAAACGTTCAAAAGTGTGGGCTCACATGCATCTAAATGCAATATATGTAAAAAGGTAAAAGGTTGTGTGTAAAGGGAGTAACCAGCAACTGTGATTTCATTACTCATAGAGAACTAGTAGATATTAATGAATAGTCTGAGCAAACATAATAATGTATGATTTAAAAAATGAGTTCATGTCAGCATGATGAAAATTCATTTCATTATTAAAAACAAATAATGTTGCAACTTAATGTACAATATATACATTATAATATTTTAATGATTTCATCTCAGACTTGAAAAGGTCACAGACGATGACTTCAGGAAGGCTGAAGAGTTCATCATTCTGTTCACATCCAGCCGGTGCGTGTCAAGCGACCGACCTGCTGCATGTGGCCAGATTCTGCCTCTCCTTCAAAGGCTGGAGGAGCACTTCAGGATTCAAGAGGAAGACTCACAGTTTGTGGACACCATTAAAGAAAATGTCTGGGGTGACCTATCTAAACGTTATCAGGTGCAAAAAAAAAACAAACAAACAAACAAAACACACTTCCTAGTCCCATGTCATATAAAGAAGTGACCCTTACTGTGAGGTTATTGTTTAATTATTGTCTTGTGTACAGGACGATGTTATGATGGCATTTCTCCAGGAGGCCACTATAACGGAGCCTATATTCAAAGGAAATGTGAAAAATCATGAAGTCTGGCTACGACCAGCAGTGAGTAAAGTAATAGTCATTAAAATGTGAGTTATATTAAATGGTGTATTTTCATTTTGAATGTAATCATGTACATAGCAACAATAATAAGGTACTCTCCCTCTCAGCTGTCACAGAAGGCTGGTGAGGTGATGAGGCTCAGGATGGGGAAGAGGATGAAGAGGAAGATGTATTAGACATTCTTTTATGATACCTTTGCTATGTGTTCTAACTAGTGTTGCACAGTTATGGCCAAAATGATAATCAGGATTATCTTGATATTGAGATCGCAATTATTCATCACGATTATTCATTGATTTTAGGGACAGAATATTTGTAATGCACTTTCACATTTAATAAACAGAGCACTGCTTTACTCCCATATTGTGCTACATAACTGCTAATGTACAAATCTGTGCATCAAGATAAGACTTAAAATAAGGTTATTCTTCACCTGAATTCAGTAACAGAGAGCAGACAGGCAAAATGACTGTCGACTCCTGTCGCTCCTCCAGGGGGCAGAGTCAGATCATGGCTGCGCTCTTCCTGCCTTTGTCAAGTGGTGTGACAAAAATGGCCTTGATCTCAACGTTTCAAAAACGAAGGAACTTGTGATTGACTTTAGGAAAAACAAGGTTAATCCCACTCCTAGTATAATTCATGGCGAAGATGTTGAAATCGTGGACACTTATAAGTACCTGGGCACAGTGTTTGACTCTCATCTCAAGTTCGATGTAAACACTGAGTCAATTGTTAAGCGAAGTCAATAGAGAATCCATTTACTGCGGAAAATCAACTCCTTTGGTGTGTGTAGATCTATCCTGTGTACTGTCTACTTGTCCTATATTGAGAGCCTGTTAACTTTTTCATTAATTTGCTGGTTTAACGGTTTGTCTATGAAGGACAGGAATTGCCTAAATTGCCTGAAAGCCTGCTCCAAAATCATCGGAGCCCAGCAGAGCGACCTAAACTCTCTCTGGGAGAAACGTGTTCTCCAGAAGGCCAAAAATATTTTCAATCACGACCACATCCTGTCCAGTGAGTTTACACTAATGCCTTCAGGACGGCGCTATCTGCCGCCTCCCAGAAAGACAAGCCGCTACTCCAAGTTGTTCATTCCTTCCGCCATAAAACTGCTGAACGCAGAGTAACTATCTTGAATGAACGAAAAAAAATGTTTTATTTACTTTGAATGTAAAGTTATTTTGCAATAACCATATAATGGTTGTCCGTGTTTGCAATTAGGTACATTTGTGGAATGTAATTTGTAAAGTGCAACACTTTATTCTATTTATCCCTTTATTCTTTTATCTCGTCTTGTTTTTATTCTTGTATTTATTGTTTTTATTTCAAATATTTTCATTCCTGTACTTTTATTGATCTTGCACCTCCCCATATGCCACTTACTGTGTTCCCTCTGTCATAGATGATTGTGCAGTATGAATGTGTATATGTCTCAGTGGACTGCAGAAACTGAATTGCCCTTCGGGGATAAATAAAGCTATCTGTATCTGTATCTGTATCTAGAATATATTACTCTTCTACTCTGGACCGCAGCCGCAACATTCAGGAAAGTTTTTAACAGGCTGTTGCTGTAGGGTGGGTGAGGAGCGGCATGAGGCTCCCCAATAATGAAGCCAAACATCTTGATCGCCCCCTGGTGGCTGGCTGTTGAACGCTTAATTTAATATGCAGCAGAGTTTTCTATGAGCAAAGCATTTTAAACATCAATATCGCAGTCGATCATGTTCATTTAATTGTTGGAAGCCAAAATTGTGATCGCGATTAATATTCGATTAATTGCGCGAGCCCTAGGTCAAACTACAAAGAAATAAGCCTGGATATACAATAATATGGTCAATTTTATATTTCATCTTCCCGTTTCCAAGGAACCCAGAGTCTCTGCATTTGAAAAACTCTTCGCAAAAGAACACCGAGAGCTGAGGAGGAGCCTCAAGATGCTTTCACACCTGAAGTTCGGTTCATTTGGTCCTGACCAAGGGAAAAAAATTATATATTGTTGCATTTTAGTTCTCGTCCGGTTTCTGTTCACACTGACTTTTTACAAACAGACCAGAGGATTAAACATGAATCCCACACATCCCGGGTGATTTATACGTGTAAGAAGTTACAAACAGTCCCTTTAAATAGGTACTAGCTTCACATTACCACCTTTAAATGTCAGTAATACTCAAAATGTCTTAAATATTCAACAATCAACAATTCACATTTGTCAAATACCTTACTTATACTCAAGTGACACAAATATTCCAACAGCTAACTAAATATATAAGGGTAAAGCTACTGTAACCCTGCATAAAATGCAATTTAATCACATACGCATTCACTTATCTAAATAAATAAATATTAAATGCACTAGATAATCTGAGGGCCCACATTTAATTAGCTAGTAAACAAAACCAAAAAGGAGGCAATTCAAATAATACAAGCTGTAAGTTGGACCACAAATATAAAGGCTACTAACCAGCAAACAGAATTGAAAAAACTCACCCACCAACAGTTCAATTTAAGATAGTGGCGACTGCAGCTCATAGTATCCACAACTATTATAATAACTCTTTTCCAAACTAGTTAAATTGTTAACCCTCGTAGCTGTCATCTTCCTCACACTGAAGGACGTCAGAACCCCAGAGCGCCCTCAGCCAATCAGTGACTAACGAACTTGACGTTCCATCTTGACTGACCAAGAGAGAATGTAAACAAACAGCATGTCAGTATGCATGACCATAGAGCCTGACTAAAATTAGCATGCTACTTCACACCATACAACTAAATCCACATTACATCTGGAACAATATAAAGACATATTATATAAACACACATATTTATTTACTTGGAAAACTGGTTTGTCCATGGACTATATCTGGTTAACCAACTCCTCAGTTATAGTGGTACCTTAATGTCTTACTTAAAGGTCCCATATCGTGCTCATTTTCAGGTTCATACTTATATTTTGTGTTTCTACTAGAACATGTTTACATGCTGTAATGTTAAAAAAATATATATATTTTCCTCATACTGTCAGCCTGAATATGCCTGTATTTATCCTCTGTCTGAAACGCTCCGTTTTAGCGCATTTTGACGGAATTGCAACGGAATTGCGTTGCTATGCAACAGTTTGGGTCCATGTTTACTTCCTGTCAGCTGATGTTATTTACATACACTGCAACAGGAAATAAACTGGGACACATTTAGAATGTTTACGTTTAAAATTGTGTAATGGTCTAAATATTGTATATTTGTGACATCACAAATGGACAGAAATCCTAACGGCTTGTTTCAAACGCACAATTTCTGAATAGGGGCTGTATGTATTTCTCCGTATGTTGAGCGTTCTGATAGTTTAACATTATTCATACAGCACTTAAACCTGCTTTATAATATAAAAGACATGAAAATCTCACTTTTTACAATATGGGACCTTTAAGTATGGTTTCCCTATACCACCAAGAGAATATGCTTTACTTTTTGATGCAATCCCTTCTGGTGTTGTTATGCTTTTTATTAAACTGATTATCTGAATTGACTTTACTACCACTGGAACTTGTTGTTACTGGTGTTGGCTGGATCTGTTTCTCCTCTAAAAAGAACAATAATAACTGTGATATACAGTACGTGCTTTATTTTAAAAGGAAATGGTCTCCGTTCCAAATGCTGTTTCCAACTAGAAAAATCTTACATCAAATCTGGACTGGAAGAAAATATGGTGCTTACCGTCTAAATATCTGATTAAGGAAGTGACTTTTAAGATGATTCATCACTTCTATCCCTCCAAGGTATTTTCTACACAGGACGTTGTTGTGGACTGCTCATTTTGTCAACTGGTTTCAAAAGATTTATGTCACCTATTTTGGTCTTGTCCCTACTCTTGTATTTTTGTCAACACATTTGCACTTTTGTTTCCCAATATATTGATTCAGAATTTTCCCTCTCGTATGAAAAGGTATTATTTGGCTTCTTTTCTTACCTTTCTACCGAAGCAAATCAATATTATATTATTATTTTGATCTTGCAAAATCTCATATTCATAAATCTAAATTTTCCAATCATAAACATCTTTGAAAATTCACTCGAACAATGCATGGCTTCAATCTTATATTCTAAAAATAGAAAAGCTATCAAAACCATAAATATATGTGCCTTGTATAACATTTGTATGAATTGATTTATGTTTTCTCTCAGTGCTCTAATGGTCCGGCATTATCTGTTTTTGTATTTGTTCTATGTTAACTTTGCTATTTGTCAATAAAAGGTTTATAAAAGAAAATACAAATAAATCCACCGTTCATACAAACTATTTAATCTGCACTCAGTGCCATCAGTAAATTACAATACACTCATTGTAAACACTTGCATCACTTCATTACAGCTCAAATAACTATAAGCATGGTAAATAAAGAAAATATCCTTTGGATATTACTGAAATAGCCCAAGGCGGTTACAAGACATTTTGACTTGTCACAGCAGGTAAAGCAAACAAATTTTGTTAATGATGGCTGTATCCAGTCATCAAGTACCCCAGTAAGCAAAACCAGTATGCACACTACCAGAGGCTCACCTAAAAGGATTTTAGCTGTTTTGATTTTCATCAATTACTGGAGCTACAGCTGCGCTTTTCCTGCTATGACATGCCAAAATGTTTGCTGTGAAAAATGTCTATACCAGGGCTCTGGAATGAAGTGCAGACAACATTATTGGTACTGGTTACACCTGTGTTTGACCAGTTTCAAAGGACCAGTGTGTAACAATTAGGGGAATCTATTGGCAGAAATAGAATATGATATTAATAAGTATGTTTTCTTTAGTGTGTAATCACCTGATAATAAGAATCGTGTTTTCGTTACCTTAGAATGAGCCATTTATATCTACATAGGGAGCCGGTCCCCTCTCCACGGAGTCCACCATGTTGCACCACCATGTTTCTACAGTAGCACAGAACAGACAAACCAAACACTGTTAACTTGTCCTGCTTGGGCCGGAATCGATAACGTTATTCGTTCCTGTCGCCGCCACTCTCTCTCTCTTGTTTCACCACTCACTTCACATGTACACACACACACACTCTACCGATGGCTGTGCTCCAACTGGCTCAAGAGAGGGCCATTTGCGTTTTTGCGTCGGCCACCGGCACACAGGAGAGGCTTCAGTTGGTTGCAATCTCGTCACCTCACGGGTAGATACCGCCAGATCCTTGGAGCTTTAAATGTCTGAAGTGAAATAGGTCTATATAGAGGCCGCAGTCTGCGTCAAACAAAGTGATTGTTTGGTCGTCTAACTTTCTGAAACCCCCTTTTCATTTGTGGAATCAGGGCTGCTTCTAACATTTTTTTAAACTTTTCAAAGCAGACAATCATGGCCACTGTACGCAGTGATCGGTCAGGTGTTCACACAACTTTTTTCTGTCGCTTTGTGTCTGTACAATTGATTGTAACACCATGAATGTCTTCGAAAAAAGAGAGGGACTGTCTGAAAAGTGTGTGCCGGTATCCCCATCTGTACATCACATGCCGACCATTCAGAACAGGTATAAACTCTTTGTATGACCTAGTTTATTTGGCCGCATACTGAGGCGTTCAGAATGACGAAAGTGGACATTGTCATACCTTAACAGGTGCAACTATACTAACAAGAGAGGGATGGAGATTTCAAACATGTCTACAGTCCTGAAAAGGACAAATTCAATGAAAAACACCTGTGTGAGTGTACCATGCAGTGTGTATAGGGGCTTTTTAGTATCTAGCTCTATGGGAGGCTTTGCTTTCACTTTTTGTCCCCTATCTCACACTGCTGTGTGCCATCTTAAGCAGTGAGGAAAATTAGGCTTTTCTGCTTTCCTAAGCTCCTTTTTCGAGTTCCAGCCTGTTAATCAATCCACTCCATCCAGTCTTTTCTTTCACTGACTCCCTAATAGAGGAAGAACTATCTTCTCTCGCCAGTCAGATCTGCAAAGTGACTTTCTAATTCCATTAAATGCAATTTCCTAACAAACACTTGACATCACCATCTCCCCACCGAATCACATTTTCTTTGTTCTCCTCTTTCATTGACTTTCTTTAGCAAATCCCCTGTGTTTTTTTCTCTGTGCACTTTACCCTTTACACGGCTGCAGTAGAGCCGCAAAGAAAATGTCATGGTAACAGTGCAAGGCTCTGACCTTGCATTCCTGATTTTAACTTGCTTATTATTTCAGTCATACAAGAACTGAAGCTCAGTCTACTGTTCCATCCAGGCCAATTCACTCTGAATAAGAGTGGCAGCTAAATGCTTCAAGTGTAAAATGGGAAGTGCTGGCCCGCAGACAGGGAAAAACTGGTGGGTGGCGAGGTGTGGAAATGCAGCGTTCACATGTATTAATGCGAGGAGCCAGCCAGAGCCTTGGATCCACTGTGGGTAATCAATGGACCCACACCTGGAAAAGTATTCATGGTTTACTTTGGATGTTTGGCTCATTACATATAATATCAACTAACACACATCATCAGTGCAGTGATCAACAACGGGCGTGAATGAGTGAGATTTTACCGTCTAAAATGAAGCCATGTATCTGCAATTTTTATTTGCAGATTCATCAATTTATAATTAAATTAAGAAAAATGACCGTCGCGTCTTCAGATTGATTTGTCCAACCAACTGTCCAAAACTTAAAGACGTTCAGTTTACAGCTAAATAAAACAGAGAAATGCAGGAAATCCTCACATTTGAGAAGCTTGAACTAATGAATGTTTAGATTTAGAAAAATTGTCAGAATTAATTTATTTTCTGTCGACTGGCTAACCAATTAGTGGAGTAATCATTTCCGCACTGAATCAAACCTCTACTCTCAGTCAGACATCATTTCATTAGACATTACGTTTTTTTCCTAATGGGTATGGGAGACAGGATTAACTCAGTTTTATTACAATTTCGATCTTATTTTTGTACGTTTGCTCGCTATTTTTATCAGATATGATCAAACTTGACACTCCAAACTAATTGCTGACATCTGGGAACATAGTAACATTGCACAATCAAGTCTTCCAAATTAAATGACCAAATAAGTTGTATGTCATCCCCTTTAAAATGAGCATTTTCTGATATGATGCCCCTAATAGCGAAACAACATAGTTTCTCGTTGCCTTCCAAAATTGATCTGCTACTTTCTTTTTTTTTTTTTTTTTTTACTTTTATGCCTTTATTGATAGTGATAGAGATAGAGATAGTATTGAAAGGCGGGGAGAGAGAGAGAGAGGATGACATGCAGCAAAGGGCCACAGGTCAGATTTGAACCCTGGGACGCTGTGGTAAGGACTCAGCCTTCGTACATGGGGCGCCTGCTCTACCAGGTGACTTACAGAAGTGCCCCGCTACTGCTTCTTTAAATGTTATCTTAAGGCACAAAAACCACTTGGTTAAGGTGAGGAAATGATTGTGGTAATGGTTAAAAGACTTGAAAGCCACACTTTGCCAAGCCAACCCTCCATCCTGAACTCTTTCCTTTAAGATTTTGTGGCGCTATAACATCATGTTACTTCTACCTTTGTTCCTCACAGACATGAGTCATAATTCCCACGGCTGCTAAAGGTCCATGTCAGGTCAATGGTTCCTTTTCTTGTGAGGACAGTCTCATCAGACAGGTTGTAAAACATGTCAGCAGTTTAGCAAGTTTTAAAGGAACAGTGTGTAACATTTCCTGAGATTCTTATTATCAGGTGATTATACACTAAAGAAAACAATATTATATTCAATTTCTGCCAATAGATACCCTTAATTGTTAGACAGTGGTCCTTTAAAGATGATCAATATTCTTATTAAAACAACCAATCAAATGACAATGTGAAAACAGTGAAAATGTGAAAGGGGATGCTTGTAGTCATGAACTTTGAGCTCCTTTGTTTGCTTTAAAGCGATTTTCAGCTCATTGTTGTCTGGCCCTCAACTTCACTGTTTTGGTTCACTCACAACTCTCTCAGCAGCAGGCAGCTGTTTTGGGAAAAAATCTCTAAAGAAGCATTAAAAACCCACTGTACACTGCCTGCTCAGCACTAAACAGACAGACAGACAGCGTTTGCAACTATCTGGTGAACATAGTGGAGCGTTTAGCAGCTGAAGAGACAGATATTTCCATCAGGAGTTGGTAGAGACAAACAGAGCTTAAAGAGAGTGAATATTGAACTTACATTTGCCTGGTGGACAGAAAAATGACTCCAAATAAATGATAATGTTGCTCTGTAACTGCTGGATGTGTCAATAAGCATCTCAGTTTGTTTCTATCCACCATGAAAGGTAGTGTAACTAATGACAGCTAGTCTACTTCCATTGATATTGGTGTTGCATACAATTCTGTTTTCCGCTGTTTCACTGTTTGCTCCCAGTAAAGACTTCAAAGGCCAATCCCTTCTCTTTTATTGGAAATGTGTTTCGCTGCATAGCTCTACACCTTCGTGTGTAGTGAGGGCAGAAGACTAAGTGCACCGGAAATATTGGTAATAGTGTTTCCTCACTGCTCGGGAGTCAGTAATAGTATACAGCCGCCTGCTGCAGTCAGAAACAAGGCATTTCCACCAGATCCAGTGAAACAGGGCATCTCAACGCTTTTCATTCATGAGTTGGAGAGGGTCTGCATTTGCATAAAGTTGAAAAATCTCAACTTTATGCTAATGAGCCCGTCCATCACGTCACGCCTGGCTCACAAAACTTGGACCAAGCTGTCAAACTAGACGATATAGTTCTATAATGAAACAAGATTCAGTCGTGGCATAGCCTATTCCTCGCCTAAAATGTTTTCAGAAGTAGATTTTGGTTGATTGTTTAAACAGAATAACAGAAAGTTTAAGAGCAGATGATGATGTTTCCTGTTTGAAACGGCGAGCAGAGAACTTGGGACCAATCAGGTGCATTCAACGATAGGGTGCGTCACCGCTTGAACGGCCAGTTGAGTGGAGCAGCGCGTCCCTTAGCATCCTCATCGGATGTGGTGGACATGTAGCGTAAACCTAAACAGTTGTGGGCGGTAAAACCAAAACAATGAGCTGAAAGTCTTTAAAATGAGGGCACTACACTATAAGTGACCCATTTCACACTACACATAGTAATTTGATCTTGAACTTGATTTATTTTATTATCATAAAATGTTGATTACAGCCGCTTTAACTTGGTGTGTACAGTGTTATTATTACCGATGGGAATGATGGCTACTACGACAATAAGAGCCAGGTTGTTATAAACCTGAATTGTCCTTTATCATTGCAAAAGCAGACAAATTCACACACACAACAAAAGTTGCAAATCCTCTAAACCGACTGCCACTCAGCCCACTGGGTCTCATCTCTCTGACACAGAGCAGCGCGAGCAGCTCTGCCATTAGAGACGGAAGAAGAGAAGCATGTTGCGCTGACTGGAGTGTGGGCCTGTCAATCACCGCTAACAGCTGCATTTGGCATTTCAGTCAGGTACAAAAGGTGTGTTTGGTGCCAAAGTACCTCAAGTCAGACAGGCATCCAGACAGTGTGTGCCTGAATAACAGTATTTCATCAGAGTAAAGTGGGAATAACAGGGAAGAGGATGAGGGGGGGTAAACATAGTTCAGGATGGAGCTGCATCCGTGTTGTTACGACTTTTAACAGCAAGGCAACATACGTACATCTTCAAGGTTCTCCTCCACCATCTGCCTTCTTTTTTCACACACACACACACACCACTCAACATGCCCTTCCAGGTTCATTAGCATATAAATAACTCATACCAACACGTAAACACACACCAAGGCAATGGTGCCATCACGCAGATGCCTCTTCCAGTGGTGTTAAGAGGTGAATGTAGAATTTCTGTGGGTATAAGCATACTCTGGTGGTGTCCATTAGTGTGTGTGTGTGTGTGTGTGTGTGTGTGTGTGTGTGTGTGTGCGTGTACGCGTGTTGTTCCAAGCCTGATGAAAAGGCTTTTAGGCTAATTACATGAGAAGAGTGTGTTGCCATCCAGATGAATTTTAATCTTGCATCTCTCTCTTCCTCATACACATACACTGCACTGGTTCAATAGACTGATGCTGCTGCTGCTGTTTTAAATATTGGCTGGTCATTTTAATGGAATAACTTATGTGTGTATGGGTGTGTGTGTGTGTGTGCTGTCACTTCTTCCACAACACTGTGATGGAGTCAATAAAGTACATGATGTTCTGAGCATGACTCACACAGCCTCCTCTTGGTTAGCTGCTGATACCTCGCATGCTGACCGTGCATTTCATTCAGCATCTCGCTTCCTTTTCGTTATAAAAAGAGATTTTATTAGGAGAGGCAGCAGCTTGTTTTTGTTTTTAAATCTGATCTAACAGCGCCCTCTGTCCAGAGAAACTTAGAACTGCAACAGAACATACTTTTTGATTTGACATTAAAAAAAACTGTTGCTTGATTTTTTTTTTAGACTGTTGATCTCTGAATTCAAAGGTACAAAGTCAAATCAGGTCGATTTAATTTCATATGTCTCAGAGGGCTTTACAATCTGTATATAAGAGACCCTCGAAAAAACTCACAAAAAAACCTTTAACAAGAAAAAAAAAAAAAGAAGCCCTAAAAATAATTGGTATTTTTGAAGATAATAAACAGAGGAGAGTTTTCTCCTCCAGGACAGACAATATAAATAGCAGGCTATAACACTAGAAATTTCAAGCAAAATGTGTTTGGAGTGAAGATAGTGATGATCTCTACCACAAATACCTCGAGAACTGGCAAAACACTAAATTCTTTATTTTATGTGATAGACAGAAATTGCCTTTTGATGACACAATTTTTCTTTTCTGTGTGGATTTATTTGAGCCTGGACTCATTTGGTCACTTAAAATGGTGAAACTGGTCTGTAAATTCATTCCACATTCAATTTAAAGGACAAATATGTGATGTAGTTACTGTAATAAATCATAAAATTACCATGATATGTCATCAGAGATTAAGGAAACATGTTAAATTGACAACAATGCTACAGCCAGTATGTTCTCCTTTGACATTTCCATTCTGGTCCGGAACGTCTGTTTTTGTTTTGTGATCACGTCCACTGCCCATTTCAACACCCCGTTGCCAACTTGGTACGCAAACACAGCCTTTTGCAGTCATGGAAGCAAGCATTATGTTAACGTTAGATTCTACTCGACCTGAAAAGCCTCGTCACATCTGTCTGTGGTCCGTGTGGCGCTGGGTAATCAAGGCAGTGAGTATTTGAGACACACAGCAGACGGGCCACGGCTCCAGTGTTTTGAATTTGGACTGCTGTTACCCATTTTAAATCGCTAGCTGTCAGTATACATATTGTTCCTTTAATAATTCTGTGCTTCAGGTTTGATGATTATGGTTTTTTTTAGCATTCAAAGGATACATGCATTCAACAAATTCTTGTTTTTTCCAGCTTCTCTTTCCTCGCACTTTACCAGTCTAAGCACACATGCTTGAGCCTTTTGTTGCTATTGAAATAATTCAGTTATTTCCAAAATGTTTTTCTCCCTGTGCTTTTAGTAAACACTCAGTATTCTTGGTGCTCCGATCAAGTGTGACCCGTAGACGTTATGCTTTACAAACATGATGTCTGAATTCAATTTAGCTGCTTTAGCTGGATGAAAGGATGAAAACTGATATGTGAGCATCATTTTGTTTGACAAAAGTGTCCATTTTCTAAAGAAGAAAATGTTTTACACATTGCCTCAAAGTAGATGATATGATGAGATGATATCAGAGACAGCTTTTTGCAGAATTGTATCCTCCAATTTAATTCTGTCATCTTTAATTACAGCTGGCTTGATTAGATTGGACCTAAAATCTATTGATGTGCCCGTAGTTTGGGGAATTAAAAAAAACGTTTTCATACTTTGTCATCAATGGCTGCATTAATCATTAATCATTAATCATTACTGGTTTAATAACCTTCAATTCATCACACTTCTTTTTGCTGTTGTGGGTGTAATAGTACAATCTCTAATCAAGAAAAGAAAGCAGTTATAAAATAAGAGAGGACCAGGTGGAATATTCAACAAATTTAGTGCAATATTACACTAAAAACCCATCTAAGTATATTTACTTTTGATAGCTGAATAATTGATATTCAAAGATTGTGTTCCCTCTAACTTCGATGACATCTGCTTTCCTGGCTTTAGCATCTTTTTGGATGTAAATTATTCCTTCACATCTCTGCAAAAATGTAAAGGATTTAATATAAAATGACTGAATTGAGATGAAGTCTTCTAGAAGAAAATATCGTATGGGCCTATAGCGTTTAGATGAGACGATGCTAATTCAAATTCAAATGTCAGAAATGAAGTAAAGACTGAAAAAACAGATGTACAGATTTTCCTTTGATGTTAGAGGAGCTGAAATGCTGATTAGTTAGCATTGCTCAGCATCAACCCGTCCAAATGGATTCACTACCTCCATGTCTGCTGCTTCATCCAGCTGGCCGGTGTCTGCTGGGTCCACTTCCTTTGGCTCACATGGTAACAGCAGACAGTTGGTGGGCAGAGAGGAGTCTGCTGGAGTACTCGAGGTCTGCGGACCCAACTGGCGTTTGTGAGGCAGATTATTCTTGTAGTGAAACTGGCCCTGAGAACAGCCTGGATCCTGTGGCTGATTAGTTTCTCTGGCAGCGAGGCTGTCAGGCAGAGGGTCTCCTGTTGCCTTGGCTGAGTGGGAAGCTTAAGTTTCCCAGGGACACGGACTGGATGCTTTGGCTTGTCTGGCTGTTTGACAGAGAGAAAGTGTGGAGACATTGTAATGATGAAAAGACACACTTGTTGGAGAGAAACCCACTTTCAGTTTAAGCCGACCTTGGGACTATATATTGTATCTTTCACTGACAGTGATGCGCTCTTTTTCTACAATGCCTTGATCAGGCACACAGATCACACATTCACAACAGTACAACACCTGTTGGCCTGTATTGAATGTCCTCTTGATTACTTGTTGTCTAGTATTGTAATATATTTATATACATTGAATAGATGGTATAGATCCATATCTATTAAGTGCATTCTTCTCTGAGTCATAACTGAGTGATTTAATGGACAGATGAACAAAGAGAAGTTTAACAGGACAGTTTACAGCTACCAAAGTAGCCTTCAACAAACTGCAGACCATGGCTGACGTAAAAGCTAATGAAACATTTGATCACACTTCAAGATGAGCTTCAGAGGTTCAGAGCTCAGAAATATAATGAGGTGCCACTTCAAACAAAATACTTTTAAAGATGCTCGATTTGAAATTCGGAGCATATCTGTAGCCTCCACACGCAGCAACAGTGCTGACAGACCTAACAGTGTTTACCTGGAGGGGAACTGGAGGGTGGGAGCTACGCTTCCGCAGCGATGCCGTTGGTCGGGACCAAGCCTCCAGGAAGAACGCCGGGCTTTGAAGCAAATTTTCGTGTCTGTCACGTGATGCCATTAGGCCACAAAAATACTTTTTCTCATAGACTTTCATTGGGAAAGAGATGTCTGTAAATCAGCAGATAATTTTTTTTTTAGGTGAATCAACTTTCCAGTATGAACACTCTAATAGCCCTTAGATCACCTAGATCGCTGGATGATCAGGGTACTTTATCACTCTGCTGTCGAGCCATTTTGGCTCCATGCGCCACTGAGCCTCTCATGAGAATGAACGGGAGCCCACCTCCAACGCTGTATCCAGCTCTCTTTATACATCCACGGTTGGGACGGTGTTAACAGCTGTAACCGCCGTATGAGAGCAGTGCAGAGCAGCCGCTGTGAGCTAGAACAGTGGGGTACGCTCACATGCACTAAAAGGCACGCGTGGTCTTCCCGGCGATGTCAACAAAGCACAGAGAGGCTCAGATTACAACACACACACAGAGAGAAAGAGAGAGCACTTCATTCTCTGCTCAGGTAGACATTACTCCTTTATATCTTTACCAACCCGATATCACGCCAAAGCGTTTAATAGACCAGCCTGTCCACCATAGGATAGCCTGTCAGTGTCACATTTGCCTCACAGAGATGTGAATATTACACGCCTTTATAAACATGCTGCACCAACAGGGGGGAAACAAAACCAATTCAATTTATTTGTATATAGCGTCAAATCATAACAGAAGATATCTCAAGATGCTTTTCATATAGAGCAAGTCTAGACCGTACTCTGTACATTACCACTCACCTAGGATTAGGCAACAAAAACACATAGTAAGGTTAAGGAAAACATCATGGTCGGGCTTAAAATAAGTACGTAAGCTAAGTAAAACACGTACGAAAACAATGTAACGTCAGTATGGAAAACAAGTGAAAAACGTCACGTGACAACAAAACACTGCACCTTCATGCAGGCGTGTAATATTCACATCTCAGCAACACAAAATGTGACACTGACACGCTTTCTTCCGGTGAACAAAATGTTATTTGTTCTAAAAAAATTATTAGCTATGTAATCAATTTCATCTGAAGAAAAAAAAAATATTATTTTATGAAAGTTACAGTTAATTTGAATATTGTGTAAGATGAAAATAAACATAAACATTTGAACTATCCATTCTATTTTAAAGGTCCCATATCGTGCTCATTTTCAGGTTCATACTTGTTTTTTGTGTTTTTACAAGAACATGTTTACATGCTGTAATGTTAAAAAAAACACTTTATTTTCCTCATACTGTCTGCCTGAATATGCCTGTATTCATGCTCTGTCTGAAATGCTCCGTTTTAGTGCATTTCAACGGAATTGCGTTGCTAGGCAACAGTTTGGGTCCATTTGGGTTTACTTCCTGTCAGTTGATGTTATTCACATACACTGCAACAGGAAATAAACTGGGACAAATTTAGATTTACGTTTAAAACTGTGTAATGATCTATATATTGTGTATTTGTTACATCACAAATGGGCAGAAATCATAACGGCTTGTTTCAAATGCACAATTTCTGCATACGGGCTGTGTGTATTTCTCCATAGATTGAGTGTTTTAATAGTTTAACAGTATTTATAAAGCACTTAAACCTGCTTAATAATATAAAAGACATGAAAATTTCACTTTTTACAATATGGGACCTTTAAATATTTTAACTGTATATGCTGCAATTGGAGGCCCCCTAGGACTCATCCAATCCAATCCAATCCAAATTTATTTATAAAGCACATTTAAAAACAACAAAAGTTGACCAAAGTGCTGTATAATTATACATAAAAACATTAAAAACAACACAATAAAACACTAAGACCAACTTAAAACCAACGGGACATTAAAACAATAAGAGCGTTAAGACCAACAGGAAAGGAAAAAGGATTAAAATAGTCAACTCTCATGCCAAGCCAAAAGCCAAGGAATAAAAGTGCGTTTTGAGGTTTGATTTAGAAACATATACATTGGTCTTTTTAAAAAGCACTCATTAAAACAGAAAACAATGATATATGAAGTCACTAAGAACAAATTGATGACCCCAGTTGGTACAGTAGGTGAGTGTCTCTCCCTCTAACGGTGATCCCTAGTAGAGCAGATCCTCCTCTTCCTCCTCCTCCTCCTCCTCCTCCTCCTCCTCCTCAGTCTGACCGTCCCACCGATGCCCAAGTTCACAACCCTGCAGGCTGTGATAGAGAGAGAGGCTGTCTCTGTGTGTGTGTGTGTGTCTGCTATTGTTTTTGGATGAATAGACAGACTTCTGATCAACTTGTATTCTTTTCTCAGACCAGGACAAACTCAAACATTTCAACTTGTTTTTGTTTGTTAATGTTTAGTGGTCTTTGTTTCCTCTCCATCCGGACTGATGTGAGTTGATGTCGCGGTGTAACCAAGATGGACTCGTGTTGTCTGGCTGGAGACTAGAGAGATAACAATCAGTAGACTTTATTGAGTTATTATATTATTCATCAGGTGGATGTAGCCGGACTGGGTCGTTTCACATCCTATAATAATAATAATGAACATTTTGCCTCTGAAGTTTCGGTGAACTTGTTTGTCCATGTCGGGAGTGGTCCGCACGCTGAGCCGCTGCCTGCTGCCGGCCGAGGCGAGCCGGGAGGCGGGCAGCAGCAAGGAGGGCAGCCGGGAGAGGGACCGGGAGCGCGACGCCGTGCTGAAGGAGCGCGAGGCGAGGCGCCGGAGCCGGGAGATAGACGCCATGCTCGCCCGGGAGAGGAGAGCCGTCCGCCGGCTGGTGAAGATCCTGCTGCTCGGAGCCGGAGAGAGCGGAAAGTCCACTTTCCTCAAACAGATGCGCATCATTAATGGACAGGAGTTTGATAAGAAAGCACTGCTGGACTTCCGGGACACTATCTATGAGAATATACTGAAGGTAAGAATAACGTTTATGGGGAATAATAGATAGCCTGCATGGGGCCTTCAGGCAAACTCTACAGCCATATGAGTCCAAAGTTTAAACCACCTGATCTGTAATCTGTGTTATCAACTTTTGTTTTTATTTTAAATTGATATTTTGTACTATCTTGACCTGTAAATTAGTAAAGTTAAACCCAAGGATGTGTTAGAAACTGACATTTATAGGAGACCAGAGCTGAAAGATAAGTCGATTAATTGACATAACATTAACAACACCTAAACATCATTCCTTCCATCCTCTCAAATATGGAGATTTGGTGCTTTTCTTTATCTTTAATGATGGGAAAGTGAATTTATTTGATTTTTGGACTCAAACAGATGTCAACTTTCAATTCTTTTAAATTTTGATGGACATTTCTTTTAGTTTCTGACATTTTATAGATAAACCAATTGTTGATTAACCAAGAAAATAATCAGTAATAGAAAATAATCATTACTTGCAGCCGTAATATTAAGGTAAGAATAAAGTTTAAGGGAAATAAAGAGCCTGGGGCCTTCAGGCAAACTTCACATGCAGCCATGAGTCCAACGTGTAAACCACCTGATTTTTAATTATCAACTTTTGTCTTCTTGTTTTTATTTTAAAGGGACTGTTTGTAAGAATCAGAATTGCTTGTCAACAGCGACACCTGTGGCCGTTAAGTCAACGAAAATCAGCGTCGGGCTCACGCTTGTGCTCGCTCTAAATAGACATGAACGAGCATCGCTCCAAACGTAGATTTATATGTGTAAAATGTTACAAACAGTCCCTTTAAACCCAAAGATGTGTTAGAGACGGACATTTAGGAGGCCAGAGCTGAAAGATTAGTCGATTAATTGATTAATTGTTTAAGTAATTTTTAAGGAAACATAACCTACAAATCACTCCTTCCATCCTCTCAAATATGGAGATTTGGTGCTTTTTCTTTATCTTTAATGATGGGAAACTGATTTGATTTTTTGACTCAAGCAGATGTCAACTTTCAATTCTTTTAAATTTTGATGGACATCTTTTTACTTTCTGACATTTTATAGACCAATTGTTGATTAACCAAGAAAATAATCAGTAATAGAAAATAATCATTACTTGCAGTCTTACTATTGACATTTCCATCCCACAGTTGAGGCTCACACTCACACACACACAGAGAGGTTTGTTGACATAGTACATATTTTTATCCTGAAGTGTGTGTGTGCTGTCCCTTTGTTTGCTGTCATGGCTGGGCCTCCTTCACCAGCTAACAATACCAGACTATTCCTGAGGGATGAGCACATCCGCCCTGAGTGCCACACAGCCCAGACAAGGATGATAAGAGCATGCACTTCTACACAATACCCTCCCTGAATACCAGCATACAGTGGCGGTGCTGTCTCGGGCCACGCCGTCAACAGGCCCCCCCCACACCCCCACCCATACACCTCCTGAAAAACACACAATACATGATGTGTAAGAGGGCATAGGAGAGGCAAAAATTGCAAGAAATCACATGACTGGAAATGTTTTGGACAATAATGGGCGTCCTCTCCAGTGCAGCATGATACTACTTGACCCACCCTGTGCTATCTTATGAAAGCACATAAGACACAATATTACTATTAGGGTTGCAAGTAACAGTTACTTTCATTAAAGAGGACCTATTATGATAATTTTCAGGTGCATACTTGTATTTTGGTTTTCTACTAGAAAAATGTTTACATGATTTAATGTTAAAAAAACGCTTTCTTTTTCTCATACCAACTGTGCTGCAGCACCTCTTTTCACCCTCTGTCTGAAACGCTCTGTTTGAGCTCAAAAAGCCCAGTCTGCTCTGATTGGTCAGCTGACCCACTCTTTTGTGATTGGTCAACTGAACCAAACTCTTCAGACTCCGCTCCACTCTAATTTAACTTTGTTTGAGGGCGTGCCAAACTAGCCACTAGGCAGGTATTATGCAAATTAATAACATGGCTTTGTTGAATAGCCGATTCTGATTGGTCAATCACTGCGTTCTATGGTCTGTTATTTCTTTATAGCAGACCGTTGCTATGTATAACAGACCGTTGCTATGGGCGCAGTTCTGATGTTGAACTCTGGTGGATCGTTTTTGTGTCAAATTATTGATTTCTTAAGTAAGTAGCCGTGTAATAAGCGGGATAATGTACAGCTAGCGGGTCATTGTTGTGAAATAAACCCCTTCAGCGATGCAAGGGTTCTTCTGCTTTTCGTCGGGGTGTCGCATCGTTTACAATGGTTTACAATGACTGGCACGCTGTACATTATCCCTTACGTGTTACTTGATGACATCACCGCGTTACGGGAGAAAAGGTAGGACTTCAATCAAGGTGTTTAAGGCAGTTCAGGAGCAATGTTTCTTTGGAGGAGAGTAACTCCCTTTGGCGTGGACTTTGGGCTTTATAACTAAAACTGTATAACACGATAAAGGAAAGGGAAAAAGCACAAAAGTATAATAGGTCCTCTTTAACGATTAATCTCTCTATTGAATAGAGAGTTTAATCGTTAAAGAGGAAGAGGAATTAATCCAATAATCATTTAATCTTTAAAATGTCAGTAAATGGTGGGAGATGTCCGAAGTGACTTGTTGTTTTGTCCGACCGACAGTCCAAACGTATTCAATTTACATTCAAGTAAAACAGGGAGAGAAAAGCAGCAAACAATGATCAGATGATTATTTCCATTAGGCTACTGATTAATTAGTTGATTATTTTCTTGACTAATTGATACTTATTTGGACTATAAAGTATCTGAGAATAGAGGAAAGGGATACCACAATTTCTCAAAGACAGCCAAGAAATACTACATTTACCATTAATGCATCATTGTAAACTAACAATTATTTTCATTATCAATTAATCTGATTATTTTCTCAATCTTTCTCAATGATTGATTGATAGTTGTTTGGTCTATAAAATGTCAGAAAATGGTGAAAAATGTCAATCAGTGTTTCCCAAAGCCCAAGATGATGACCTCAAATGTCTTGTTTTGTCCACAACTCAAAGATATTGTTTACTTTAGGCGATTTGTTCATTTTTAACCAGGTGGACGGATTGTTCATTTCGTTCACCACCACCGGTGAGGCTACTGATATTCAGAGCCATAGATTCTAACTGGCACAAACCTCAGTCAGATAAAGGATCAATGAGTCAGGCATCTTCCACTAAACAACCCCTCTGCCCCGGCACTCTCTCCAGGGCTGCCTCCTCTGAGTCGATAAGTCAGCTGGTCGGTCGTTTTGGTCTTAGTAGACTAAGATTTCTTTAGTCGATTAGTCGTTTTTCATGCTGAATGACTTATTTTCCAAGAAACGCATGAGCACATCTCTGGTAAACACAAGATTTAATGTGGTGCTTTTGTGTGATTCTTTGTGGAGAAACTCAGTTTGACAAATCTGTCGATTAAATCAACTAATCAATTAGTCAACAAAATCGTGTGTTGGTCGAGTGTGTGTTAGTTTCTTCGGTCGAGGACAGCCCTAGAAATATCACATGCCCACTTTGTGTTTGGTGGATATTTGCATTCAGGTTGTCATCAGTACTATCACTACGAGACAGATGAAAAAACACAACAATGGGAGTTATGATGCATTCTGTAAACTGTCTTTTTTCTTGTTAGCCTTCTGGATATGTTGCTTGACAGATAAATGGATGTTATATAGATGCTTTAACCTTTATCCTGGTGGACTTTAAACCGTTAGCTGTCTGTTTGAGGAGGACTTACTGGTGATAAACATGGAAAACTCTTAGAGCTGATAAGAACCACAGGAATGCTATATTTGTTTTGGTCTCTGTGTTTGGCCGTACAGCAGGTTTTCTCTGAAGGACACACCTACGTTTCCTTTGAAAGATGTAGCCTCTGCTTGTAAAGCGCCGGTTGTACTAGAAAAGAAGTGAATCAAGTGTATAAATAAAGTGTTTATACCTTATCTAAACAGCCGTCATTGGAGGGCCGAGCCATTCATAGTATTGCGTTGGTTGTTCACATGAAAAGTGACAGAAATAGTTGTCCCAAGAATGAAAAAAGAGAGCTAGAGGGACAAAAGACCAGCTCTTATGTGTCACTGGCCGTAAGTATTACCTCACCACATGGGGTTAGAAAAACATACAAATCTGATGTCTGACCTGAAGGCTTGTATCCTCTCAGTTGTGACGTGGTCAGTGGTATTATTAGCAGTCGGAGGCAGCTGGCTGGGACTGTTTCATTTATCACTATTGTGTAATTACAAAGTAGCTCCCTTCCTGCATTCATGTTGTCCGCCCCGTCAACTGCACTGCCCTCCTCCTCTAACACGGCGCCGGTCTTGTGCTCCCTGCTGTACAGTAGACGTCATAAACTGTCAAAATACAGCTAAAGGCAGATAGCCAGTGTTTCCTCCCCCTGCCCGGCAACAAACAACCATTAAGTAGTAATTAACCTCATCTATCCGTACAATCAGTGCTGAAACCCACAGCAAAACTTTATTTTAAATTCTAGTCTTGACCCCAAATATGCTGAGTTTTGGGGGTCTAATAGGCAAAGCTAATTTATTTAGTGAACATGAGCTACTCATTCAGTCAGTCGAGTCATTCAGCATGAAAAAAACATACAAAATGACTTATCGACTAAAGAAATCTTAGTTGAGTAAGACTAAAACAAGCGATTAGTCAACTAATAGACAAAGAGGAGGTGGCCCTAGAGAGAGTGCCGGGGCAGAGGGTTTGTTTAGTTGAATATGTTAGTTTTATCTGCCAGACTCATTGATCCTTTATCTGACTGGTGTTTGTGTAAGTTAGAATCTATAGCCCCGACCACGGCTCTGAAATATCAGTATCTCACTGGTTGTGGTGAACGAAACAAAAGACTAAAGAAATCTTAGTCGACTAAGAGGGGGCAGCCCTAGATATTTCCCAACTATATAAGTGGACTCAGACAGTAGGACAGGACTTTTTCGCCTTTATTTGACAGCAGAGAGGTAGAGACTAGAAATGAGAGAGAGGGAGAGAGAAGGGTATGACCTGCAAAAAAGGTCCCAAGACTGGAGTCAAACCTGGTATGTTGCTGTAATGTGGCATGCACTGTAACCACTCAGCTACCAAAGCGCTCTAACTTGTTTTGATTAAGGATGTAATGATACATCGAGCTGGATCGATGTATCGATTCAACGATCAACGATCCAATATCAACGCTGCAATGTGAGAACTATGATACATATCATCATCTTTAAGATACGCCTTTATTTTGAAATTTCCCTTGGCACGTCTGGGTCACCAATTTCCATGCAAGCGCACCTCCTTCCTACAGAGCACAGTAATAAAATTGTCAAATCATGTTTTAGTTGCTTTTTGTGAGTTGATATAAATATAACTGATTGTGTTAAATAGTCATAGGATATCGTCTCATATCGATCGCAGGCCCCTGAATTGAATCAAATCTAAATCGTATCGTGGCAGACTTTGTGATATTGGCAAATATCGTATCGTTGTCTAAAGAATCAATATAATATCGTATCGTAATGAAACCACAATTGCCAACCTTGAGACCTCAGAAATAGGGAGGCTTTCTAAACCAAAGCGGGGCGTCTGTGAGTCCTTCCCCAGAAAAAGTTTAGTTTTTGTTATGTGAGACTTTGTTTCCTGCATTCTGGTGACTTTTAAAGAATGAAAATAACAAAATAATAAATACATTGCAACAACACTTTTATGTTAAAAAGGCCTAGTTTTAATTTTACTTTTAATTCTCAGGAAAGAAAACTGAATAATTTGCCCTTTTGGTGTGAACTTGCGTGAATCTCTGGCATAAACTAATATTCATTCATTTTTGATCATTCATTCATTTTTGCCCTGCTTGAGTATTTATTTCTCTTAGTTCTCTCCATTTCTCTCTCCTTCTCTCACTCACTGAAGATCCTTTCAGACACAATGTGACAACGGCACCTCTGCGCTCTGAAACCCGTTATATTTCCAATGGCTTGCGCCATGCCATGACTGTGATGTGCAGCGAGCGCAACCCAAACCGAGTTTTGTCGCGAGCATCGCTTTGGTTTGGTGTAGCTCTATTGTCATCCGGGTGGAAACAGTAGGCCTTATATATGCTGTATAATGCCAGAAACAGGTTGAGATAAGTAAAATAAAGAAAATGTGTCGTAAATTGGTAGATTGGGGAGTCCCCCAGGAAATCGGAAGGGTTGGCAAGTAGAGATGAAACCTGTGATTTACACCTCTAGTTTTGATGTATTTGGTATAGAAATGCTATACTGACTTATTAAAGACAAAGTGGACAAACAGGCTGGCTGACCAGCAGGAAAACAGACAAACATGGAGGCATACAGGAAGAGAGACAGACAAGACTGTAGAGGATTAAGCTACAAATACAGGGGTAGTAAATTAATAAGGCTCAGGTTGGCTCACAGACAGAAAAAGATGGAGATGATTATATAGACAGTAATCATAAGTGGATGTGACTCAAAGCTCACTCACAGTGACTCTCCGTTAGTATTTTTACTGCCAACACGCTGTTGTTTGATCTGCATGTGTGTCTTTGTGTTAAACACTCATTTTGTCAGTGTTACTCATTCCTACTGCAAAAACAAAAACATCAATTCTGAAAGGAAAAGTTTTAAATGAGGGATCAGATGTAAAAAACACACCAGTTAGTCACAAAGGAGCGACTGCACATACACAAGCTCACACACCACAAACACACACACACACACACACACACGTAGTAGCTGCATGAGTGATGAATCCGTTGCCTTCTTCACACCCACACCTCCTGTTGCACAGCCATCTATCTGAGGAGGGGGAATCTCTCTTTGAACCCCCTTGTCTGAGATTTATTCCAGATTTTTTTCCTTGCTTTGTTTTTTTTTCTTTTAGAGGACTTTCTTTGTCTTTGTAGAGACGAGGTTGAGCTGGGTTGGCAGCTGTTCATGTTATGGGCCTGTAAAGCCTCGTTGAATGCAATATTAAGCTGTGCAAATAAACCTGACCAGACTTGAGTATTGCACAAGGGTAAGGTGGTTATGACTCACTGACACACACACACAATCACATCCCTTAACCTACTGTAACCTTTGAAAGGCGTCGTAGTTCAACGATACTGTTTACTGCTGAGTCCTCTGTTGATTCAATCAATAAATTATGCAAACAGGTTTTAAATAATGCAGCAGAACTGAGCTTTAAGATGCTGTGAAATATGCTTCACATTGGAGTCCATTATCAAGCCATAAAAATGTAAGCAAAGAAAAAGATGTTGCAGATAAGCAAGCAACAAAATTGACTAAATAAATGAAGTTAAAAATGCTAGAAGTCACAATTAAAAACTGTCCAAAACAAATTACACAACCACATTTGCTGCCAAACATCATGAGATGCCGAAATAGAACAATTAAAATGAATGGGCTCAAAAAAAAGTGTAACATAAATAGATTAGGGATGCACGATGTGGATTTTTTTTCAGCAGATACTGATAATGACTTGCTTCTCATGGCTGATACTGATAAGATAACTGATAATTTCTCATTTTTGTATTTCAAAAAGAAGTTCATAACCTGTAGTTTATGCATATATGAGGGTAAGAAAGTCAAAGATGTAGTGAGCAAAGATGGATGATTTAATATTCCATAGCTCTGACAGAACCAAATCTAACAGACATCATTATTTTTAACACAACAAAAACAAAGAACAGTTGTCACTTTTCAAATATTCAGTTATGTTTTTCTTCTAAAGTACAAAAACTTGTATTGCAAAGTGCAATCGTTCTGTCTTCCTCTGAAAGTGTGAAAAACATCCACACAGGCGGCGACATGTTTGGCTCTCTAGTCAGCGCTTGTTCTTCTTATTTTCTGTTTATTGGTGGATCGCAAACATACTTTAAGGTGCAGACCACCACCTAATTTCATTATCGGAATAATACATAATAATTAGGGCTGTCAATCATTAAAATGTTTAATTGTGATTAATTGCATGATTGCCCATAGTTAATTGCGATTAATTGCAAATTAATCACAATTTTTTTATCTGTTCAAAATGTACCTTAAAAGAAGATTTGTCAAGTATTTAATACTCTTATCAACATGGGAGTGGACAAATATGCTGCTTTATGCAAGTGCAAGTATTTTTATAATTGGAAATCCTTTAACAACACAAAACAATGACAAATATTGTCCAGAAACCCTCACAGGTACTGCATTTAGCATAAAAACTATGCTCAAATCATAACATGGCAAACTCAACCCCAACAGGCAACAACAGCTGTCAGTGTGTCAGTGTGCTGACTGACTTGCCCCAAACTGCATGTGATTATCATAAAGTGGACATGTCTGTAAAGGGGAGACTCGTGGGTACCCATAGAACCCATTTTCATTCACATATCTTCAGGTCAGAGGTCAAGGGACCCCTTTGAAAATGGCCATGACAGTTTTTCCTCACCAAAATTTAGTGCAAGTTTGGAGCATTATTTAGCCTCCTTCGTGACAAGCTAGTATGACATATTGGTACCAATGGACTCCTTAGGTTTTCTAGTTTCATATGATACCAGTATCTTCACTCTAGCTTCAAAACTGAGCCCGCTACAACCTAAAAATCACAGGTTGCGTTAATGCATAACGTTAATTTATCTGGCCCGATATATATTGTGCATCCATAAAATATATATAGAGAGAGAGAAAAGGAGACACAGAAACCAAACATTGACTATGTGTCTGTGTTGGTTAGTTTGATCACTCAGCAGGAGACCTCCCACACAGATCAGACCACATGGTTCTCCTCAAAAAAACCACCAGCAGCCACACATGCACGTGTTTCAGTGTGTGTGTGTTGGAAACATGCGCTGCACTGTTAAAGTTACTCCATGTTTACCAGTAACACTAGACTGTGTTGACGTTTTTCCTAGGAAGCAGCACATGCAGCAGTGAGGTTTCTTTTCCTCAGTGTGGTCAGGAAATATTTGTACAATATTGCTGACGTTAGAAAAAGCAGCATTTACACCACTTCATCACGTTCAGACTCATGTATATGCACTGATTGTGTGTGTTTCTGCAGGGCATGCGTGTGCTGGTGGACGCCCGGGACAAGCTGGGCATCAGCTGGCAGAGCTGCGAGAACGAGAAGCAGGGCATGCTGGTGATGTCGTGGGAGGGACGCGTGGGCGGCTCGGGGGTCGAGCCGAGTGAGTTTCAGCTGTACGTGATGGCGCTGAGCGCGCTTTGGGCGGACGCTGGCATACAGCAAGCCTATGCACGACGCTCTGAGTTCCAACTGGTGAGTAGATTTACAGCTTAACATACAGTTTACTCCTTTTATTCCCTCTGAAGAAGCTTCAAGGTTGTTAGTCAGTTTGTTCCAGGTCTTTGCTGAGGTTATATAGTGTTGCACCTTTCCATCAAACTGAATTGATGATATTCGCATCAATTTCACACATTTCCCCAAAATTTGGATTGACATATTTGGTGTGTTTGGAAATTTCAGGATCCTCTAGTAGATTGTATAATAAAGTTCAGCGGGTTTGAACAATGTTTTGTGGCACAGAAAAAGCTTTTAATGACGGCTGCTTGTTATGAGTGGATGACTGCGGCAGTTTAAAGATATACTTCCTTCAAAAATTATCTTTTTTGTCTGATACCACGAGGTTGATCAACTACCTGTTTTAACAAGAAACATTTTAACAATATCAAACCATCCTTAAAGCTAGAATGAACAGGTTGTCGGTTGCGGTTTTTAAACACAACATTCAAAGTTGGCTCCTCCTCCCCGGCTCAACGACACCAGATTCTCACGCCCCCTGACCGCCGTTAGGGATATGATTCACTCTGGTTTTGGAATGAGCTTTGTCCGCTTGCCATTTGTTTCCGTGCTGTGTCTGCCATTTTCGTACCTTCCTCCTGGATGCGTGCTTATGATCTGACACCTGGTCACTACGTTTTTATAGAGGTTGACACCCAGAAACGTCCCGAACAGCAAAAAAAAGACAATGCAGGCAGAGGGCTGCAGGGTCTCTGCAGACACAGGCACCACCACACATTTCTACTGGGCCATACGTGGTGATTGAGAGGGATTATTTTTGTATCAGCCTATACATAGTTTTTTATAAAAGAGGATACTACTCATTAGCCCAGTTACCATTCACATATTTTTATTCTGAAGTATTGCATTAGAAAAGCTGTATGGAAACGGCAAAATTTGGTAAAATTTCCTCAATAGCAAAAGAAAGTCTTAACGCTCACCTGAGGTGGTTTTTGCCTTTATTGAAAAAGAGTTGATGCACTAAATGGGAAATGAAAGCGCCCTTGCTAAATAAGTTCTGATGTAGCGAAAATTTAACTCACATGACTGATCAGCTGTTTCTGCTGTCAGCGTCTTCTCGAATATTCCCATGATCTGCGAATGCTTGTCTTCGTCTCTGGACAACATGAAACATGGCCAATATGAGCTCACAACTTGCCCAATCCTAACAAATTCCTGAAGACCTCTCTCCAATATTCTCTCGTAGATGGTCAGATGGCCAAGTCGACTTGTTTTGTTTCCGGTTCAAAACCTCTACTTATTCTGGTGGATTACAGGCCTGCATAACCTATAGTGCCAACTTCTAACCGAACTATGCTGTAGCCGAGTTTATTCGCTCCAAACCAGTTGATGGAAACGCGCCTAATTTGCATTTCTTTTTTGGCAACATTTCAAAAGTTTCCTTAAAATTTGCTGATAATTGAATGGAAACAAGTGCACCTTTAAAAATCTTAAGAAGTCCTTAAAAGAACTCATGCAGCAGTCTGAGGTCCGATCACTCTATTTATAGAACGACCCAAACTAATCGAGGGAAAATATTTCAAATCTAATCTCTTACGCTAAATCCTCCCATGACTGTAAAAACCAGCCTCCAGTTCATTCACTGACCAGGAGTCATGATCAGTCATAGATTACTCACCGGATGATGCTTCACTTTTAATGTGTCTCAGTATCCGATGACCAATCAGGACTCCACTTATTTATCAGTGTGAAAATGTAATATTGCCTTTTCTGTGTCAGTTTTTGATAACACAGATCAACTAACATCGTGGAGCTGAATACAGCTCAGGACCTTTGTTACTCGTCGTTTCTGTCTCACTCTACTGTGAGCTGTCACGTTGAGGAATAATGACAAAAGAATGACCTTGCACTGTGTATGTTTACCATAACTATTTCTGTGACATCAGCAGTCTAGAGTCACAGCGATGTGCACAGTAGCTGATTTACAACACTGAGGAGTCACGAAGCTAATAACAAGTGACTCAAACCTTCAGATTAAGTGACTGGATAATATCAGAAATGTTTTTTACCTGTCAACTAAAGAAAGAAGTCACAGTGAAGGAGCACTGCACCGAGCGAAGCCTGGGGAACTATTTATTGTTTTCTACCTCGCTCATGTTTTTGTGTTTGGAGACTTTCCAAAGATGTAATTATTTGTCTCTTGACTGGAAATGGAGCCGGTGAAGTGGAGCCCTGCAGAGTTTCATCTGCCACGTTACGCTGCACCCAACACAATCTGAAACGGCTCGTAGACTCCGGTGTAATTCTTTTTCCCTTTTAGCCCTAATATGTTAAACACATACTGATCAAAACCAGTGGGTTGCACACATCGCTGATCCTCTTTTTACTGTACTAGTCACATTGAATAGATGGAAAATAAGGCAGTATTTCTTGTTGAAAAGTGTCTTTAAAGCACCTTTACTTACCCAAATATCAGAGTGAGGTGCAGTACATTTTGAGTTTTGATTACTTGAAAGCCTCAAAATCATCTTCAAATACATAATAAGCTGACATGATTTTCATTTTTTATTTTTGCAGAACAAAATTTTATGCAATCTAATATAAAATACGACAGATTTATATCATGTCAGTTTGGTGGATGAGAGCCGGTCTCTGCTGTAGTGTGAATTTGACATTTAAATCTTAGCATTAAAGCTGCTCTAATTAATATTTGTATTATCAATGGATCAAATAAGTATGTGTACGTCTATCAATCAATCAAACTGTATTTGTATAGCACCTTTCACACAGGTTAATGTAGTTCAAAGTGCTTCACATATGACTGACAAGTGTGAACAAGTGTGAACCAACGAAACAACAAAAAAGCCAAAAACAATAATTTGAGACCAATGCATGTGTGACAATTAAATGATAGAAATTTCATAAAATTAAAACCTATAATAATAGTAATAAAGGTAAAACAGTGTGATGTAAAAACTAGAATAATAAAAAATAACAATAAAATAGAATAAAATTATACAAATTATATAATGTAAAATAAGTGATAAATAAATAAACAATAAGATATAAAAACTTTGCAAATTAAATACAATAAAATAGGTGATTAATAAAATAACAATAAAATGTAATACAAATTTACAACTTAAAGACAATAAAATAAGTGAATAAAATAATAAACATTCTTAATCAAAGGCCTGGCTGAATGGGTCGGTTTTAAAGTTTACGTAAAACACAGATTTGGTGACATACCCCACTTGAGCCTTAAAGTTCAGATCCGAGTCAAAGACCACACCAAGGTTTCTTGCTTGTTGACTTGAGGTATTTTGAAGGGAATATAATTGTTGCGGCCAGTTTCTCTCTCTGAGAAAGGGGTCGCTTGTAGTGACAAACCCACAGAGAACCATCACCAAATCTGCGGTTCCACTCAGCTTCGTACCATCTTTCAGCTCATTGTTTTTGGTTTACAGCTCATCATTTTTTTTTTACTGTTTTGGTTTCACTTTAACCACCAGGCTCTAAAAACTCACTGTAGGCTGCCTGCTCAGCACCAAATGGACAGAGTTAGCAACTATCTGGTGAACATAGTGGAGCATTTAGCAGATAAAGAGTCACATATTACTGTCAGGAGTTGGTGAAAATCAAAAACAGAGCTAAAAGCAGAGTAAATATTGGCCAATAACATGACTCCACATGATAATATGTTAGTGAGGAGTTTACAGCTTGTTGCCAAGTGGCCATAAACCAAAAAGAAATAATGAAATACTTAATTGTTTCATATAAAATGTCTCTTTTGCTTCTTTCTTTCTCTGCTGCCTGAAGAGAACAAAACAAACGGAGACTTGTTTAAAGCAGCCACTTACTGTAGTTTAGAGATCAATATGTGAACAACAGAACAGCTGGAGAACCACTTGGTTTTTACAAGTAACTCCATATGTGTCTACAAACATGACGTGAAGGGCCAGACAGACGCTAATGACACTTAACGTCTCAACAGAATGTCATAAATGATCATTAATTGTCAACACAACGAATGTCTCACAGCGTCAACAGCTGCTCATGTTGTCAGTGCGGCTTGTATTGTCTGAAGCAGCTAGTTTACTTTATTGGAAGCGACAGAGCAGCTCGACTTTCTGTTCAGAGCTGTATGTTTGACCTTTTACCTCGTTACACATTTATCAGTGACAAAACTATCTGGAGTCAGACAGAAGCCACTTCCGTCTCCCTCTCACTTAACATACTGTAAGTGTGTGTGTGTGTGTGAGATGTCAGTGCACAGCTTTGGGTCAGACTGCCACGTCTTATCTGGAGTCTCTGTGTGATAAAGCCAGTAGCTGTACAGCTGCACAGGCTAGCAGACGTCGTCCTGGCTTAAAGGATAAAGCTGGTGATACTCTGGATTTTTGTTACTGTCAACAAATTCTACGAAAAAACTAAAACCAACAAGAAACTAAACAAGTATTGTCTGTATATAAAGCCTGATATCTTATTCCTTTGTGCCATAGATCTCCATTGTTGTTCTTATACTATTAAATCAATGAGCCACACTGTTGTTGCGCTGGGTGAAGTGGACCACAGTGGTTTACTTTGACTCATTCCCACAGACACCATCCTGCTGTATTAAAGGAAAATGTTTATCTTTTTCAACCTGGGTCTTATTTTCAAAACTAGAAGGGCACTCAGAGCGCGTAGACCTCCGCCAAGGTCGTTTCCATAAGTGAAAAATAATGTGTGTATCTGCCCCCTGTTTCAGATGTGCTTCAAAATGTAATGGGTTTTTTTCTTGACTCATGCTCATAGACTGTATATAAGAAGTGGACGTAGTCACTGTGACGTCACCCGTTGGTTTGTGGATTACCATTTTGAAGCCTCGAGTTCGGCATTTTGGCCGTCGCCATGTTGTTTTTTTGCAACCAGAAGTGACCCGAAAGGGTGGATCAAAGTACAATAAAATGCTATATAAGGCATTTTTAGGCAACTAAAATGTTAATATTAACTTTCATGAACTGAAAACACACCCAGACCGGACAACGCCGTGGAAGCGACCTGTCAATCACAAGGTAACCACGCCCTAAAGCATACCTATTTGTCTCTAAATGGGACCATAATTTACTAAATGAACATCATGCTGTATTGAAGAAGACTTGAAACTACCGATTGAGACCATAAACTCATGTTTACAATGTTTACTGAGGTAATAAATCAAGTGAGAAGTAGGGTCATTTTCTCATAGACTTCTATACAATCAGACTTCTTTTTGCAACCAGAGGAGTCGCCCCCTGCTGGCTGTTAGAAAGAATGCAAGTTTAAGACACTTCTGCATTGGCTTCATGTTTGGCTTAAGACCCTGCCACTGCTACACCCTTCCACCAAGTTTCATGAAAGTCGTGCCAGTAGTTTTTCCGTAATCCTGCAGACAAATAGACCAACAATAAACAAACCAACAAACCAAACCGAGAACATAAAATAATATATATAATATATACTATATAATATACCTTAATCGCCATAATTATCTAAGCCAAGGAGATAATTATGGCGATTAAGGTATTTTGTGATAAGCAGCATGAGCCTGGCTTTTTACAAGCTATTGTACTTAATTATCTTAAATTTCCTCAGCAGACAATAATATAAACAAACCTTCTGTCATGATATATTACTTCTAGAGCAAGCACACGTATGCTAAATCAGCAACATGTACACACAGCGGTATGTGCAGATGAACAGGCAGCTGTTTAATTAGCTGGCAAGTTGTCCCGTAAGTACATCATTATGCAGCCGGTTACCTGGCATGATAGCTAAGCCAGGGGCTACTTTCTGTGTTTACTCCTTTGGATTCATGTCAGATCTATTTGGAAAGCATTAGGAAGCTCGCGCTGTTTGCCTTGATATAAATTGCTTTACCAGAGTCCCGTTTGCCAAACCCCTACATTGGGAGGTGGAAGAGCAAAGTTTGCATGACCCCTTCAGTCAGAATCGCCACTTAAACCTGCAGTAGGCAGAATAGTTTTGGCATCATTAGGCAAAAATAACCTTTCAGCATATTGTAATTCAAGTGATCTGAGAGACTTCTGCACCTCCCCATGGCTCTGTTTTCCGGCTTTAGAAAATCTATATTGGCTTAATTTCTACCCACTGGTGCTTTAAGACCACAGTTAAACAATATAGGAATTCCCTTGTGGCTCTGTAGCTGAAAATGGGCCCCAAAAATGAATTATGGGCTGACAGGGAGAGAGGAAAGAGAGAGAGATGAGAGGAAGAAAGAATGGGAGTGGAAAGTAGAGGAAGAGCAGCGAAGGAGAAGTAGAGATAGTGAGAAAAAAACGAAAGCAAGATTTTGTTTACTTGCTCCGTGTTCCCACCACACCCAGATAACACGCAGTTTGATATAGGACATAAACACCGAAACCTCTGCTGCTTGACAAAAACAAGGCTGTATGTCACGCTGTGACAGTAAACTGTTGCTGTTGTCTTCAGCAGCACAGACATCCTGAATAAAGGAGGTATGAGTAAAGACTGTATAGGGGACTTTGAAGATGTAAAGAGGCTATAAATGTTGAAACACACACACACACACACACTCACTCCCCCCTCTTATGGCCGACTATATGAGATTTCAACCTGGAAGTCTGCTGCGGCTGCTGCTGTACTTCATGAGTTAACATTGGCTCTACTGTATGTACAGTATGTAACTTTATCTACAAGTGTTTGCTGAGTGGAAAAATATGTGTCTGTGTCTCTGGGTTTGGGTGTTGTGTTTCCCTTTCTATGGGTTTTCTCTCCGAACATCTTCATGTGTGTGAGTGTGTGTTTATGTGTGTGATGGACCAAACATCAATGGGCCTCATGTAGGGCTCGGCGATAATTCAATATGATCATTTATCGTCCTTCAAGAAGGAGCAATCTCAAACTATTTCATGTCAAGGACCTCCAAAATCGATGTACAATAGACCAGCATCTTTCTCGAGATATCATGATATACAACTACATCGTCTAAATTGATAATAACAAGCACATACTAACTAAGATTTCTCAGAAAATCTGAGTTGATAAGATTTCTGCTTGTGGGAATACCCCGGTGTAGTTCAATCAAACTATTGTCTTAATCTGATTACTCCGTATTTTTGTTCATGCACGTAAACATAGTTTTTTTTTTCTCTATAATTTCACTTGAAACTGCTTTGTTCATTTTGCACTGCTAAAATGAGAAAATACTCTTTACTACTTTTCAAGTATTTACTTCGCAGAAAAACAGGTTTTACGTGGCTTTATGTGGTTATTTCATATAAACTATTTATTTATTTATTGAAAACATGCTATAACAATATATAACTATATGCTATAACAATATATATCATGATACTATCATGATATATATTGTTATCGAGATATGAAATAGCCTACCGGTATATCATGATAGATTTTTGGAAGCGATAATAGAACAAATCAACACACAGCATTTTTGACAATTTACCAAACAGAAGATACCAAACATTTGCTTCTTAAACATTATAATTGGTTGAAAAATTTTATATATATGTACGTTGGACTGTTGGACAATTTGAAGACATCACCTTGGACTCTTCTTGTTGTGATTTTCAACTTTTCAATGTCTTCTTTTTCACTATTTTCTGATATTTTATGGACTAAATGTTTAATCTGTTATAATCAACACATTAATTGATAATGTAAAGAGTTGTTTAGTTATAGCTGAGATGTTTATTCTCTACATTCAGTGAGTTAATACTGTATATATAATACGTTGTAGTTTTGTGGTGACAGGACTGCAGTGGTCAAACAGTCGTGGCACACCCAGTCTCACACACGCACACACACACACACACACACACACACGGCACACATATACCTGTGGCCCCACACACAACCCCCCCGACACACACACACACTGCAGAATGTGAGCTTATTCAGGTCTTTGCTGTAATAAAGCCCCTAATCTGCCCATACACGCCATGAATGGAGACATTCCTCCAGCCTTACTCAATCACACACACTCACACACACATCCACACACACACACACACACACACACACACACACACACAGAGTTTTGCTAGTTATAGATCTGCTTTACAAGGGACTAAAACTCATCCATGGCCTGATAAAATGCATTCATTTTGATATTTAGTTTCGACGACTCCACTGCATCAGGCTGTTTCATTTCTGCTGATGGCAGTTAAATCATCTGTGGACATGATTTATGTGTTAGTGTGTGTGTGTGTGTGTGTGTGCGTGTGCTCACGTGTGTGTGTCTCTGTCTGTGTTTGCGTATCCCTTCATCTCTGGGAATTCCCCTCTCCCTGCTTTTCCCTGCGACCAGCACCCCCCCGCCCTCTCCTGTTCACGTCCAGCAGAACCAATCAGAGTCCCCCGGCTTTGTATTTCCTATTGCTGTGACACTGTAGGTCAGCGGCGGGGGTCACGGGGTCACATCTCACCCGCACAAGGGGGGGATTTCCCGGTTGTTACGCGACATGTCAGGGACCGACGGCAGAGATGAATTTAGCACTGATTCTGTTCGCTCAGTCTGACGCAAAGAGAAAAAGTTTGAGGTTTAAAGAGGAATAATGCGATACTGTAGTCAGGCCCAAGTCTGTGTGTTTGTAACTAGGTTCTGTCTGACTCGCTAATCCCTCCCTCCCCCATGTCTCTCCCCACGGTTTTCACACACACAGCTGTTTCCTGTTGAGTGTGTGTGTGTTTAAGAGAGAGAGAGAGATTCAGTTTTAAACTATTGTCAGAAATCACAAGTGCAAAGAAGAATTCTAAAAAATAATGTTTCAGTTTTAGCCCATTTACTACAAATCACACGTACCTAACACCACAGAAAACCATTCTGCAAATCACGCTGCTGTGCTTTAGAAAACCGAGAGCACCTTTGCTGTTCGTTTCAGGCGCTCGCTGGTTTTCCATTCATTTCCAAAACAGTATAAAAATCAATTAGCAGCCTATTAAAACTTTCCTTAAGCTCTGTAATCCATTACAGTGAAGATCAGACTGCAGTGAAACCACATCGCCGCTCAACAACAGCTGAGCAGTGACAGAAATGAATGCAGACGTTATGTTCACTGTGATGCGATTACACAACTCAAGTTTCGAGAATCAGCTAATTGATTTTCAGCTCAATCTCTCAGTTATTGTAAACATGTTTGATTTTTTTATGACTCAGGACATCACGTCCTGGAAGTGAAGTTGTAGTGAAGTTCCAGTGAAGTAACTAAAGCTCTTGATCCGGAGGGATTTCAGTGGTTGACTTGTGATGCAACTTAAATCATGGTCTTCCTCTCATGCACCGTGTTGTTCACTTCTCATGCACTGTGTGCTAGTTTCTGACTTTCAAGACAAATAAATAAGTGTGTGAGAGTGGAAATAGTTGTTATAGTGTGGGATGTCGAGTCTTTGTGGGTTTCATTAATCTTAAAGCTGCATTAATTGATTTTTGGCAGCAGGTTGGCATATTATCACCTTATAAAGTTGTTATGGCAAATGTGTTAGCAAACAGTTGCCTATTTATACATCCAGCAGACACGGAGCAAAATTAGCTTTCATTTGGAGTTGTGTTTCTGGCCACTCATTATTTTTATTCTCCTTTTGCTTCTGTTTTGGTCTCCACCAACTCCTGAGGGAAACATCTGGGTCTTTAGCTGCTAAATGCTTTACTATGTTCACCAGCTAGTCTCTAACTTTGTCTGCCTGCTATTTAGTGCCGGAAAGACAAGGTACAACCAGTTTATCAGAGCACATGCGAGATTGGGAGCATTTTCTATTGTCCCCGCTCAGCTGTCGCGATACAGCTGAGCGGGCAGCTCGCAGCTAACGATGTACACAGCGCTCACAGTGAAATCAAAGGCAACAGTGCTGACAGAGCTAACGTTTTTTACCTAAAGGAGTGAGTGTTATGCTTCTGCAACGTCACCATAGGTTACGCACATGAGCTAACCAGTGGAGCAAGCTCTCATGCACTAATGGTACATTTTCAGCAAGCAGTCCAGTTCAGTTCATTACACATTAGAACGGTTATTTTTGCAATTTCATTAGCAATCGTTGTGGATGGTACCAATAGAGCCACTAAATTTTTAGCACCACCTTGGTCGAGGTTCCAGGTTTCGAGTCAAAACACTGCAGACCCCTGAATGATCAGAGAAAATCGGGACTAGCGGATAATCGGACATCCTGCACAAACCAGCGATTTCTAAATAGCCATGGTGCCGTCAATAGCAACCCCATTTTTTAATTCACTCGACCCAGATTTTTAAAAATGTCAGCTCGCAAAACTACACTGTACACTGCCCCGCACAAGTGACGAAGTGCAGATGTTTCTCTGTTTGGTTGCCATTGAAATGATTCAGCAAGTGGCCCACTGAAGTTGATGTCATGGCAGTTTAATGCGTTGCCGCTACGGCGATCATCTGAGATAGACCTGATGGATGGTATTGTCTATACTTAGGGGGTAATATCTGCAATGGAAACACGACACAGGCTTAAAAGTCACGCGCGGCCGGCCTGGCTATGTCAACAAAGCACAGAGAAGCTCTGATTACAGCACACAGCGGGAGAGTGACTTCATTCTCTGCTCAGGTAGACATTACTCCTCTATATCTTTACATAGCAAATAGTTGTTTCTCGTTTGCTGCTATATTAATGCTCTGAGTATCATATAGAGAACCTTTAAAAAAACAACCACTGCTGCTGGAAACAAGCTCGATGAGAGTGGAGTTTGTGGGTCAGAAAAACAAAATAATTCACTCAAAGACACTAAAATGCTCCGTAGATCTGAGAGGAACAAAAGAGTCGGGTGTAGGTTTGTAATTATTGCATTATTGCAGCTTTAATGTTAGTTTATAAGACTTCATAGAGTCATGTCAGTTTCCTTGTTGCTGCCTTGTAACATTCAAGATAAAAAAAAATCCTTTAACAAATAAGCATACTAAATGTGATTATGAGACAACACACTGATAAAATCATGGGTTAGTTGTACCAGTTATATCACTTGAGCCACTTTAGCTCACAATACTGTGCTGTGCGTCAAGCCTGCCCATAAAAGTCGCTTCACAAGTAGCAGAGTATGTTACGCAAATTATAATGAGACTGATATGATTATGTTTGGTCACATGGTTTCTGTCCTATATAGCTGATTGGGGAGAAGACATCGGTTGATGTATTATTAAATCAATAACCACAGTATGACGAAATATTCCACGAAATGTGACTCAAATAAGGAAGAAATACAAGGAATTAAATTGCTCTAAATTTGATTATTTGAATCTTTTAGATTGGGTCGATAACTTGGGGCTTTTTCACATCTGATAGTCCAAATCAAGGTCTGAAACAAAGGGTCTTTTTTTTGTTACATTAGATATACATTTGTTCCTGTTAGTTTTGGTTTCAAATTGCAATTATGTGAGCACACTAAGGAGCTCTACATGACTTACATACGTCCTGTTGTCCTCACCTACGTAAACTCTGTTTCCCTATACTTGACATTGACTGTAGACGGGCTCTCCCGCAATCTAATATCCAAAAATAATTTTAGTTTTCTCCAACTGACTCTTTTTAAAGTTTTCAGACCAACTGTCAATTAAACACTTGGACTCCTCCACTCCTCATGTGCTACTGCTGAGACTTATTTTGTTTTATTGCGTTGTTTTTCCTTTTTCCGATTTCGACTGTCAACCATTCCTGCTTCAGCTTCCAGACCGCGGTTGGGAAGTACAGGGGAGACTTTGTTTTGCATCCAGGGCCGACGTTGATGCTCACTTCGGGCTAACCACCTTCAATTTATGAAGCAGTTGAGAAGCAAGACACACTTATTTATGACACTTGCAATGTTTATTCAGAAACAAACTGAAACCTACACTGAACATTTACTACAACTTTACTGCTAATTTCTTCTCTGCTCCGATCGCCAACAGCTGTCTGCTCTGAGCGCATCCACCGTCACTCTCTCTCTTGACCACACACACTACATACTGAGATATTCCTTTAAGGAGCTATGCTACTCTTATGACATGACACTGGCCTGCCAGAACTTCCTGTAATTGGTCCGAAAGTCTTAACCATCCAAAATAGCGTTGACACCATACACTGTATATAAGAAGTGGACGTAGTCACCGTGATGTCATCCATTGATTTGTGGACTGCCGTTTTGAAGCAAAGAGACGAAACTCTAGTGCTTTTTTTGACAACAGCCGCTAGATGGCGTTGCGGTAGCGCTGCCGCCATTTTGGACTGTAAACGACAATGAGTATGTGGCCATGGATGTATATAGAGACGTCTGTAAATCAGAGGATCAATATTTTTGAGGTAAATCAACGTCCCAATACTTGTTTTTTTGCAACCAGAAGTGACACGAGAGGGCGGAGCTAAGTACAACTGAATGCTGAATAAGGTGTTTTTTAGACGATCAAAAAGGTTATAACTAACTTTAATGAGCTGAAAACACACTGTGAAAGGGTTAAAGTTGTAAGACGGAAACGCAGACAACTCCCAGACCGGACAACGCCGTAGTAGTGACCTGTCAATCACAAGGTAGCCACGCCCTAAAGCATCCCCTGCTTTATGGTCTATTATTTGACTCTAAATGGGAAGATCATTTACTACATGAACATCATGCTGTATTGAAGAAGATTTGAAACTACCGATTGAGACCATAATGAGGTAATAAATCAAGTGAGAAGTAGGGTCATTTTCTCATAGACTTCTATACAATCAGACTTCTTTTTGCAACCAGAGGAGTCGCCCCCTGCTGGCTGTTAGAAAGAATGCAAGTTTAAGGCACTTCTGCATTGGCTTCACTTTTCAGACCCCAGAGGTAACCCACTTGTCGGGCCCAAACAACGTAGATGTGAAAGGGATCTCGTTGCATTTTGTGTCTAATCTAATGGATTTTTTTTCCTTCCTGTTTGCAGAGTGAGTCAGTCAAGTACTTCCTGGATAACTTGGATCGTATTGGTCAAATGGTGAGTCACAGTGACTCGTTAAATGTTAAATGCACTTTGTATTTCTTCACTTCTTTCAACTTGTAATAAAATATATTATCTGCTCTTTATCAGAACTTCATCCCAAGCAAGCAGGACATTTTGTTCGCGAGGAAGGCGACCAAAGGCATCGTCGAGCACGACTTTGTCATCAAGAAGATTCCTTTCAAGATGGTGGACGTCGGAGGGCAGAGGTCCCAGAGGCAGAAGTGGTTTCAGTGTTTCGACGGGATCACATCGATACTCTTCATGGTTTCCTCGTCAGAGTACGATCAGGTAACATTCAAGCACATTTACGATCATGTAACGCTGATGTTGTTAGGAGGTCAGTGAGACAGTCTGGTCATTATTCTCTAGACTTTTAGAGTTACAAAATGGACAAGAAACATCTGAGAGACAACATTTGAGATTTACACAAAGCGCTCTTTGTGGTTGGCTGAGGAAACTTGATTGTTCCCTCAGTTGTGGCTCCGGTTCAAATCAACAAGTCATATGATGACGACTGAATCCTTAACTGAATCAAAAAAATGATAATTGTTTGTGTGTGTGTGTGTGTGTGTGTGTGTGTGTGTGTACATACGCGTGATTCCAGGTCTTGATGGAGGATCGAAGGACGAACCGTTTGGTGGAGAGCATGAATATCTTTGAGACGATCGTCAACAACAAGCTCTTCCTCAACGTGTCCATCATCCTCTTCCTCAACAAAACAGACCTGCTGGTGGAGAAGATTCGCACAGTGGACATCCGCAAGAACTTCCCCGAGTTCAGAGGAGACCCGCGCCGGCTAGAGGACGTACAGGTACACACACACACACACACACAGAAAACACAGAAAACACAGAGGTTATTTATTATAAGTATTCAGATCTTTAACTTGAGTAAAAGTATCAATACTACAGTGTAAAAATACTTTGTTACAAGTAAAAGTCCTGCATTTAAAATCTTACTTATGTATAAGTACAAAAGTATTAGCATCAAAATATACGTAAAATACCAAAAGTAAAAGTACTCATTATGCAGAATACCCCATTTCAGAAACATGTATATTATATTATTAAATTATACTTATTGATGCATTTGTGTGTTCACCACTTCAATGTTGTCGCTGGTAATGGTGGAGCTCATTTTTAATCACCCTATATACTTCTGGGTGGCTTAACTTATAATAATATATGATAATAACCTCTTAGTTTACTTATATTTTATATAAATAACCTAAATTCACAAAGTAACTAGTAACAAGTACACCAACAACAAGTACAAGTACCTCAAAACTGTACTTAAGTACAGTACTTGAGTAGATATACTTCGTTACATTGAATCACTGCTGTTTTAAAGCCAGTATGCTTTCATGCACTCATACATATACATTAAGGGAATGAATATGTACAATTTACACACACAGACTCTCAGTCAGTGTGTTAACATGCACTCAAGAAATGTTGATCCAAACAAAGACAGTAAGTGTGCTCAACCGCAAAAATACTAATCAGTTTGCATCTCTCTTCGGGAAAGACATGAAAAACTCACTTTTTTTTCAGTGCTTGTGCTCAAAGATCTGGGCGTCTGGAGTGCCTACCAACCCACAAACAACCCAGTCCGTTTTTTGTGGGCTGCTTAGATCAGAAAACATGTGATTCAACAAGCCATTCAGATTTGGCTCCCCTTCATGCAGGCTCATTAGAATATATCGCCCACAGCTTGAGAACTACCTTTGCAAAGGAAAAACACAAAATGCAAGTATGAACCTGAAAATGAGCGTAATATGTCCTTTTTAAAGATAGTTTTAACCTTTCTCTTAATGATGTTTGAATCTTGATGCCCTCTACAGAGGTTGTATTCTTGTATTCATATTTTCTATACTAGATTTGTTAGAGTTTCTAAACCTGGCTCTCTGTTTTCTGTCCCTTTACTTGCTCCTTGTGGCTATCTGAGAGTTTACACTGTTGAACAAGGCAAAAGTGAGCATGGCTCACATACCCCCGATCACTGCTTGACCCCTACTAAAGTAGGACCAAAGGTTTTGCCCTTTTGGAACTAATGGAACTAGACCACACTGTCAACCATCATACCAAATTTGAAGTTTCTATAAGTTAAATAGTTTCCGAGTTCTGCTCCGGAAACGAAAGTGTGACATAAGGACGGACGGAAGGACGGACAGACACGTTGAGCGCTATATACTACGTTGTCGCGGGGGTATAATTAGGTCATTGCCTTAATTGTCTTGTATGTAAGTGACTTGCCGTTAGCACTATTCATGTTCTGAGGAAGGCCTTTGGCTGAGAAGTGTCAGCAGTGATATTCGAATTAAAAGTGGAGCTCTATAGGCATTGACTGTTTTGATGGTGTGTCGCCCTTTTCTACTTTCTAACCAGGCTGCCATGCCAGAAACACATTTACATTCACTGTAGTAATCTGTCACTGTATATGCGCATACACGCAGCAGGTCAATCCATTGCTTGGGATCCACCTTTTACTTTTTTAGGAGTGATACAATACGAGGCTTGCTGACTATTTTAGGAGTGTGTTTGTGAAGGGTTGACAGTGCAGTGAGAGGAGAAAAGACAGACTCTGTAGTGAGTGTAGGGAGCGCACAGCTTTTCCCTTCAGTGCAAATTACTCAGCTCTAGAAACCTTGGATATTATTACTTATTTAAATGGAAATATTTTTAACATAAGGATGCATCGCTACTTTGAATAATCTTTCCCGTCTGCTGCCCCTCAGAGATTCTTTCTCTGTCTGAAGTCTTTGTCACGCACATGCACACATGTAAAAAGCAGATAAGAAAGCTGGTTACACGGCCGAGAGATCGACTTTTCTCATCTACATGTTTAAAGCAGCAGTGGGTAGAAATGGAGCAACTATGATTCAAAAAAAATATTTTTATAAAACGGTCACTATATCCTGACAGTAGTGCATGAGACAGGTAATCTGAAAACAATCATGTGCGTTTGTCCTCCGGTGCTTCTAACGGTATCTGCAGGATTTCACAGACCGGAGGAAAACAACCAATCAGAGCCGAGCTGGAGTCTACCGTCTCTGAGCAGCTGTCAATCACTCGCGAACTCCGATCAAACAGTCAAACTCGGCCGCGCTGATCAAATATGAATCAGTATTCAGTTACGTTAATGCCTATTTATCGCCTCAAATGTTTTCAGAAACATCTTGTAGCGTACTGTTTAGCTGTAAAATGAGAAAGTTTGTGACCCAGCAGCCATGTTGAGATCTGTTGAGGAAATACCAAGCACCGCCCACCAGTCGGAGCCCAGCCAATAGGAACGCTCTCTCTCTGAAATGACCTGTGATTGGCCTAGTCTAGATTTTCTAAAGCCTGAAAACAGAGCCACGAGGAGGTCCAGAAGTCTGGTTTTCTCTCAGAACACTTTAATTACAATATGCTGAAAGGTTATTATGGAATTTTTGCCAATTTCTGCCTACTGAAGCTTTAAGAGATCCAGTTTAGAAAGCTGACTGTAACCCGGTTACTAAAGTGTCCCTGCTCTGCTCCTTCCAGGCGTTCCTGGTGCAGTCGTTCAGCCGCAAGAGGAGAAACCGGGGAAAGCCGCTCTTCCACCACTTCACCACTGCGATAGACACAGAAAACATCCGCTTTGTTTTTCACGCCGTCAAGGACACCATCCTGCAGGAAAACCTCAAAGATATCATGCTGCAGTGACCTTCGCGCTGCAGACGACTGTAAACTGTGAAACCAGCCAGGAATCCAGGCCTGGAGGACACTGCAGCCCACCCGTGCATATTAACACTGACCTGTGGAGCAGTCAATGGATTTAACTTGACTCTGAACCTGTGGATCCCTGAAGTGACTCTGGACCTGTTGGCCTACCGTCGGCCCCTGTGGAAACTGTGAGGGTCGCAGAGGACAAGACCCTGCATTTAACCTGTATAAATGTGTGTAAGCTGGAAAGACAGTCACCTTCTTGTAGCTCTCGCCTTCATACACAGGTTAGAAAATGTTTTTAAATAAGAAGAAAAAAAATAGAGAAAAGCACCAACTACATGACATGAGCACTGAAAGTGTTTTTTTTCCTCAGATGTATATATATATATATATGACTATTGACAGCCCTGTCACTAAACATAAAAGTCAGACTGCTGCCGGTTGAAGCTGGATCAAGCTGTGTGAGCAAGAAGCAGGAGGGAGGAAAGACAGAAAGATGAAGGGAAGTTTAGAGCGAGCTGAAGAAGAAGAAGAAGAATGCCTTGTCCTAACGTCCACGTGACGGAGGGAGAGGGGTGAGGGTTTTGGGCTCATACTAGTCATATGCTGTGTTATGTGATAAGGTTGCACAAGTGTTCCTGTCAATGAACTTTAACAGAGGAAAGAGATGAGCCTCTCTCGTGCTCCCTCCTGTGCGTCTTCTCTCTATCTTTACCTCTCCTCCCCTGCTTGTGTTTAACTGTTTATGAACAGCTGCAGATAACAAGTCTTATCCCTCGTATCCTATAACTCTCCTCTTGGCACAAAACACCGATTGTTCGTTTCCTCCCTCTCCGGCAGAAACAGTACACGCTCAAATTAGAGACTCTCCTTAGCTTGAAGAAACACAGAAACACACAGCTCCCGGTCCTGCATGAATTATGGTTCATCTCTATCCCACAATGCCTTTCTTCTATTTCCCACCAACATCCCATTAGAAGCACCACAACAGCCTAGACTTAACTTGAGGCGTATGATAAGTATCCCCTTTACAAGAAGGCTTCGGTATGCGGTTACACTACTCACTCTTTTGTCCTGTAAACGTGAAGGGAACAGCATGGTTGAACTGTAAATGACCTTATTCCCATGTTGTCAGCGGCCATTTAGGATCTCTGTAGCAGTCGGGGTGGGAAGTCTACCCAGCAGTTGGCACCAAACGAGTGAAACAAACCAGATGGAACAAAAACACTTATGCAGATGATACACAATAGGTTTCTTTCCTCCACCGAGTCTGGTATTTTTTATATAAGGACACCTCTGAGTTACAACATCATCCATTTTTATAAAGTGTGTTTGGTTAGGTAGTGCTGCGACAGAAAACTCATCAGCAACTATTTTGATAGTCAATTATTGGTCATTAATCAATGAAACATGCTGGTTCCAGCTTCTCAAATGTGACAGTTTGCTGGTTTTTCCTGTGTTATATTATTGTGAATTGAATGTGTTTGAATTATCGGGCTGTTTGTTGGGCGAAGCAAGTCGTTTAAAGATGTCACCTTTGGCTCTAGGAAAATGTGTTCACTATTTTCTGACATTTTAATGCTGCACTAGTGAATACTTTTATATTAACGATGGAAAAAATGTGAAAGGGGTCGTTGGTAGCGATGAACCCGAGAGCGAATTATCACACGACTCTGTTCCCCTCAGCTCTAAAGAAAGTTTTATCGTCTTTCAGCTCATTGTTTTGGCAACTTGGTTCACTCAAATAGGCAGCTGCTTTCAGCAAAAATGCTCTGATAAACCCACTTTAAACTACCTGCTACCAAACAGCAGACAGACACAGTTAGCAGTTAGCTGGTGAACATAGTGGAGCATCTAGCAGCTAACAAGCCAGATATTTCTCTCAGGAGTTGGTGGAGACCAAAACAGATTTAAAAGGGGAGTGAATATTGGGTTTACATTCATGAGGTGACCAGAAACTCCATATCAATGTTCCTCCGTTGTATGATGGATTAATAAGTAACTGTTTTCTAATATCAACATTTTATGGTGGTAATACACTCAGTGGCCAATTTATTAGGTACAGCTGTTCGTTAAAGGAAGGGTCCATCTGTGTTCTGTTCTGTTTTTTCCAAATGTGAACGCCCACTCAGCCGTTGCAAAAAGCAGTGACGTAGGTAACCAAAGTAAGCTCATTGAAGCTAATCAATAAGGTTATGAATAATGTGAGCGCTAGCACTAGCTGAGTCAAAGTTAGCTGTGCTAAGTTTTGAAATACTTGAAAGGGTTAGTTCGGATTTTTTGAAGCAGAGTTGTTTGTATACTCCTGCGTTCTGCGAGGTAAAATTATTGCTTTTGTGAATGTAGTCTGGTGGCTTTTAAGAGAGTGATATAACGGCCTCAGTTCCCCGTTGGAACAAGCCGTCTGACGGAGAGGTAAAGCAGCTGTGGATGGGAGCAGCAGAAAAGCGTATTTTAGTCACCTAAAAAAAATCAATATCAGTTTTAGTGTACGCTATATTTAGAATATTTTCACCGGTTTTCGTCGCCATCAGACAGCCCTTTCCGACAGGGAACTGAAGCCGTTATTTCGCTCTCTTCAAAGCAACCAGACTAGACTCCATTCACAAAACAGTCATTTTACCTCGCAGGAACAGGGGAGTTGCTGGTCTACTGCTGCATCGATGAGTTAGTTTGTTTGAACTAACGTGTCGTTTACACAGCTCCAAACTGGGAGCGTGCCGACCACCATCTAGGTTACAGTACGTAATGTACATCATTATAGTCAGTGTATTAACACTGACTATAATGATGTATATACTGTATACTGTACATGTAGCAGCAGCATCATGCAAAAACCTACGTCAGGTCACGCGGGAAAACGCTTTTAGAAGATCTTTTGATGCTAAAACATACATACTTTGACCAAAATTTGAATTGTCAGATTTGAATACACAAGGAACACCACTGGGACGCTACAGAATGATATAAAAAAAAACTTAAAAAACTCAAAATAATGGACCCGTCCTTTAAGGAATGTTTCCAGTACCTTGTTGAATCCACGCCATGAAGAAAGACTGTTTTGTGGGTCTTACCCAGTATTAGGAAGGTGTACTTAATAAAGTAGCTACTGAGTGTGTGTCACTGTTGTGTGTTTACAGCTTGTTGCGATGCCCCTAGGTGGCCAAAAACCATAACCAAACGATGAAAATAATCACTAGTTGCAGCCCTGTTTCACCAGTGACAGTCAGCTGGTAATGTAGCGTAAAGAAAAAGTACTGTTGCTATGGTTACTTGCGGTTTAATATACCCTGCGCACTGATTTATGATGGTGGTTAAACTGTTGACCAGAACTCTGTCTGAGCTGTCCTGTTATGTGATTTTAATGGAGCCAACCAGTAACATGTATCCTCTCATCCCACATCCTTCCTCGGATTCCTCAAAATCAGTTTCTCTTTAACCTGTTTTTAAGTGGAGAAATCTACGAAATGAAAATGTTGATTTGATTCCCAACATTTGCATGATTTGGTACGCAGCAGTAGGACACAGCTGGGCTGCTCCTCCCACCCTGAGTATTAAGTCCAAATGGCCTCGAGGGGAACGAGGCGAATCATGAGCACTTCCACACACGCCTTATTATAATACTGTATTAAACTGTGTCATTTGTATGTATTTGTGTGTTTGCATAGTGACTTCTTTTGTGCATGTTCATACATCCTGTACATAGAATACTGTAAGTATTTGACTGACACTGTGTGTAACGTGGTAACCTTACAATACAAACACCACTCTGTCTAACAGTATCACTGTAACTGTAACGTTGCTGTAACATTAACTAACCTTTTCCCCCACTCACACAAGTTGTTATTGTAAGTGTCGTCATTGCACTGGATGCGTCCGATAGATAGAAAACAACCAGAAAGGAAAAACGTCTGGGAAAAATAAAACAAATAAACACAACGGCAGACTTTTAAAAAGGCGAGCAGGATGAGAAGAGGGAGGTCTTCTGCTTTTGTTTTTTTGTTTCCCAGTGCCTTGGCTCTGTGCTCTGTGGTGAAATACACTGCCGTTTGCTGACATGCTGTTTCTTTATTTTCTCAGTGTGGGCGCCTGTGTGTGTTTGAGTGTGTGTACGGCAAAGCAAGAGGTCAAGACTTTGTGTGTTGGGACGTGAAAAGTGGTAGGAAGATTAGAAGAGAG